>NW_007067835.1:0-1795 GCF_000164805.1 Carlito syrichta | reverse complement strand
CCATACCTCTCCCATCCATTCCATTCCACAATATTCCATTCCATTCCAACTTCACAACTACATTCCATTCCATTCCTTTCCATTCCTCTCCATTCCATTGCATTCCATTCCATTGTTCTCTCTTACTTTCCATTAAATTCTTTTCTCTCCATTCCATTCCATTCCATTGTAAAACTCTCCACTCCATTCCTTTACTTTCCAATCCATTCCATTCCACTCCATTAAATTCCACTCTACTATATTCCATTCCATTCCTTTCCATTCCATACCATTCCATTGCATTGCATTCCTTTCATCTCCATTCCATTCCAATTCCACTCCAGTCCATTCCATTCCTCTCCATTCCTTTCCATTTCTCTCCATTCCCTTCCATCCCATTCCTCTCCATTCCAGTCCATTCCCTTGCTTAGCATTCCATTCCATTCGATTCGATTCCATTCCATCCCATTCCATTTCTCTTCATTCTAGTCCCCTCCATTTCATTCCTCTCCATTCTTTTCCATTCCATTTCCTTCCATTCCATTTTTTTCCATTCCATTTCTTTCCATTCCATTCCAATCCTCTCCATTCACTTTAATTCCTTTCCAACCATTCTTCTCCATTCTATTCTATAAGATTCATTCCATTCCAATCCATTCCTCTCCAATCCATTCCATTCCTCTCTATTTCATTCCACTACTCTCCATTTCTTTCCATTCCATTTCATTCCATTTCATTCCATTTCATTCCATTCCTTTCCATTCTATTCCATTCCATTCCATTCTATTTCATTCATATCCATATCATTTCATTCCACTTCACTCCATTCCATTCCATTTCATGACTCTCCATTCATTTCCATGCCATTCTTCTCCATTCCTCTTCATTCCATTCCTGTCCATTCTTCTCCATTGCAATCAATTCCAATCCATTCCTTTCCTCTCCTTTCGATTCCTTTCCATTCCATTCCATTCCCTACTTATTCATTCAATTGCATTCCATTCCATTCTATTCAATTCCATTCCATTCCAACCCTCTCAATTCAATTGAATTTCGTTCAATTCCATTACATTCCCCTCCATTCCATTCCAGTCTACTCCTCACAACTCCACTCCATTCCTTTCCATTCCTCTCCATTAGGTTGCATTCCATTCTATTGTTCTCTCTTCCTTTCCATTATATTCTTTCCTCTCCATTCTATTCCATTCCATTGCATAATTCTCCACTCCATTCTTTTCCTCTCCATTCCATTCCATTCCACTTCATTAAATTCCACTCTACTTTATCCCATTCCATTCCTTTCCATTCCATTCAATTAAAATCCTTTCCATTCCATTCATCTCCATTCCATTGAATTACACTCCAGTACCTTCTATTCCTCTCCATTTCTTTCCATTTCTCTCCATTCCCTTCCACCCCATTCACTCCATTCCAGTGCATTCCACTCCTTTACAATCCATTCCATTCGATTCAATTCTATTCAATTCCATTCCATTGCATTCCTCTTCATTCAATTACCCTCCATTTCATTCCTCTCAATTCCATTCCATTTCATTCCATTCCAATCCTCTCCATTCCTTTGGATTCCTTTTCAACCATTCCTCTCCACTCTATGCCATAAGATTCATTCCATTCCAATCCATTCCACTCCATTCCATTCCATTCCTCTCCATTCGATTCCACTACTCTCCATTCCTTTCCATTACTCTCCATTCCATTTCATTTCATTTTTTTCCGTTCCTTTGCATTCCATTTCATTCCATTCTATTCCATTCCTATCCATATCATTTTATTCCAATCCAATCCATTCCATTCC
>NW_007067834.1:0-816 GCF_000164805.1 Carlito syrichta | reverse complement strand
CCAGCACGCCGGGGTGGGCACACACAACTGCGGGCACCAGGAGGACGCGGGCGTCGTGTGCAGCCACCAGGACCCCGACTTGTAGGCAAGCCCCGCGCCGGGCCGGGCTCCCAACGCTCCGAGTGCGCCTGGCACGCCCAGCGAGTCCTAGGGTGTGACGGTGTGTGTCCCAGGAGGAGGCCGGTCTTTGGGTGCTGTCCTGGGGACCGTGTGAGGTGTGCCTTCTGCAGACCTAGCGGAGTGTGTGTGTTGGGGTCGGCGTGTGGGCCCGGACCAGAAAGGTCCTTGTCCTCTCTGCAGGCATCCCTGCGACAGCAGGGCCACACACTGGCTGTGGAACCCTGAGGACTGAGCCACCCTTCAAGGGCAGATGTGGCCCCTGGCACAGTTGGCAGACTGAGGGAGGGCACGAGGCTTGTCCTATCCCCTGCTGCTGCAGAAGGTACCAGACTGCCTGAAGTATCCTGAGCAACGGGGCCAGAAGAGCTGCACGGTGGCCCTGTGGTCAGTGCTGGAGGCGTGTGGGAAGTCCATCCAACCATGGGCCCTAGGTGACCTGTGGGCCACGGCTGCCCACGAGGGGTTCGGCTTACCAGTGAAGTGAGCACCCACCTGGGGGGGGGAGAATGGCTGGGGGGAACGGATGACCTCCGAGGCTGAGTGCTGGAGAAGCCTTCTGTCATCACGCTGGACCCTTGTGGGTTCCCTGGGCAGGCGCCAGCCTCCTCCAACCCTGAGGTCTGACTCGCCTGCTCCCGTGGCAGAAGCCACCTGCACTACCGGGCAGTCTCCACCCCAGCCCCTCGTGTTGTAGCC
>NW_007067833.1:0-469 GCF_000164805.1 Carlito syrichta | reverse complement strand
CAGAAAAGTATTTTTGTTTATTTTATTTACTTGTTTACTTACTTATTGAGTTTGGGTCTCACTCTGTCACCCAGGCTGGAGTACAGTGGCATGATCATGACTCATGGCAGCTTCGATCTCCTGGGCCTCCTGGACCTAGGTGATCCTTCCACCTCAGCATCTGAGAAGCTGGAACTACAGGCCTGTGCCACCACACCTGGCTAAATTTTGAGTTTTTTTTTTTTTGTAGGGAGGAAGTTTTACTATGTTGCCCAGGCTGGTCTTGAACTCCTGGACTCAGACAGTCCTCCCAAAATGCCAGAATTACCATACCTGCCCAGAAAAGTGTTTTAAAACAAACTTCATTTGACTCTTGACCTGCATGCAAACACAACTTGAATTAAAAATAACAAAATTTTAAAAAGCGTGATAGCGCATGCCTGTAATTCCGGCTACTTGGAAGGCTGAGGCAGAAGGATCGCTGGAACCC
>NW_007067832.1:0-1123 GCF_000164805.1 Carlito syrichta | reverse complement strand
CAGACATAACAAATTAGTCAACTGGCTAGCAAGCTGACATAACTAGCTGTCAACACTAGTTAGCCTGGTAGCTATCTAGCTGACTTAACTAGCTAGCTACATAGCTAGCCAGCTGACAAGACAGCTCACTTAACTAGCAGACTTAAATAGCTTGCCAGCTGGCTGGAAAGCTGACATAATTAGCTAGCTACCTAGCTAGCCAGCTGTCTAGCCAGGTGACTTATCTAGGTTATTAATCTAGCTAGCCAGCTGGCTATTTAGCTTGCTAGCTGACTTAAGGATCTAGTTGACTAGGCTAGTTGATGACCTAGCTGACTTAACTAGCTAACTGACTATCAAGCTTACCAGCTAGCTGACTAGCTAGCCACCTACTTGACTAGCTAGCCACCTACCTAACCAGTCTGCTTACCAGCCATCTCAACTTGCCAGCCACCAAACTACCCAGGTGGCTTACCAGTTGACATAACTAGCTGACTTGACTAGATAGCCATCCGGTTAGCCAGGTGGCTTAACTAGCAATCCACCTAGCTAACTTAACTCACTGGCTTTACTAGCCATCTAACTAGCTAAGGTGTTGCCTAGCTACTTAAACTAACTAGCTGACTTAAGCTGCTAGCCAACTGGCTAGCCAGCTTACTCAACTAGCTGATTTAACTAGTTAGCCAGCTGGCTAGCCAGCTGAGTTAACTAGCTGACATCACTAGCTAGACAGGTGTCTAGCCAGCTGACTTAACTAGCTAGATAACTATGTATCCCTCTGGCTTGCCAGCTGACTTAACTGCCTAGCTTCCTAACTAACCAGCTGGATAACGAACTGAGTTAATGAGGTGACTTAACTAGCCAGCCAGCTGGCAAGCAAGCTGACTTCAACAGTTAGCTACTCGTGCTAGGTAGATGGCTAACCAGCTGACTTAACTAGCTGACTTAACTAGATAGCAAGCTGACATAACTAGCTGACTTAACTAGTTAGCTACCTACCAAACCAGCTGACTTTGCCAGATGAAATAACTAGTTAGCTTCCTAGGTAGCTATCTAGCAAGCAAGCTGACTTAACTTGCTGACTTAACTGGTGGGCTACCTAGCTAGCCAGTTGACTTTAATAGCTGAAATAACTAGTCAGACA
>NW_007067831.1:0-856 GCF_000164805.1 Carlito syrichta | reverse complement strand
TGCAGCCACGAAAAAGGACAGATATAAGGATTTTGCAGAACGTTTGTGGATATGCGGGAGGACAATCTCAGTGATTTATCATGGAAACAAAGAACAGAGTTCCATATGTTCTCCCTCATGAACTGAACTTGATCAATTATAGTGATATAAGAAAGGGATTAGCAGCAGTGGAAAACTGTTTAGAGGGAGGGGTGACATGGCCAGTGGAGGGATATTGTTCATGGAGGGAAAGAGGGCCATACCTCATCAAACAGGGCACTGCATAAACAAAGTTTGTATATCTAACTCTGAATTGTACTTCATATTTTTTAAAATCAAAATAAATAAATAAATGAAAGCTGTCAACTATGCAACTGACTTTATTGGTTTCATTCTATTTTTGAATTTTTTTACTGTAAAGATGGTAACAATTCAGGGTTGGGTAACGAAACGTTCATTTTGCAAGGATTGATTTCTTAAAAGGATATAATACTCTAAGTATAACTTACTTTCCTGTTAATATGTTAGCATACATGGTATATTTGTTTTCAACTTTGACAACCAGTATGTTTCTCACATAAATGCTGGCTGTTTTATTCTGCAAAAATTAACACTTGTTGAGATCCCAGATGAATATCATCTTTAGATAACTAAACTTTCAGGATCTTTGTCCCTATGTGCTATTCAGATGACAGAATTCAGCATAAATCTAAATAATTCTAGAAAAAATAACCAGTGTCATAATTTAATACATCTTCCTCCTTCTAAAAACGTGAGTACATTTGTTTAGTACACTCTCTATTTTCTGCTAGTAATTTTGATTTAATGTTACAGATATGCAACCTTACAGAAAAAGTTTCCCCATATATTTGAAGGA
>NW_007067830.1:0-3211 GCF_000164805.1 Carlito syrichta | reverse complement strand
CTTCGATGGGGCCTATTGTATGGTGTTTCCCAGTATGACATTTGAAGAACATGCTACTTTCTACTCATTTTCAAGTCTGGGATATGTTTTGCTAACACATGTAGGAGAGGTAAGTTTAAATTGGCGTGGGTGGATAACAATAAAAACATAGAAGGAATGTACAATCAGATTCTTCTTCACAACAATCTCTAAAATCTGACTTTATTTTAAGGAAACGCAAAGTCAAAAATTTAAACTGTGGTGTATTTAGTATATATAAAGCTAACACATCCTTTAGAAGGACACATACTCAAATAAGAGATCTCAGCATATACCAGAAGGCTAGATACTTCAGATATTATAGACTGAAATAATATTTTTAAATAGATGTGTATTCATTTCATGATTTATTGGTGGCTAAAAACTTCCTTGTCCAGACACAGAAAGGTAAACAACCTTTCACTGTATTAGGGCAATGAAGAGTTGGAAAAATTTCAAATGTGTGAGATTTTTATATTAATTATATTTTCTTAATTTTTGAAGTCTTGACGATTTAATAGTTATGTGCCATTCACTGGCAAGGCAACAAGAGTTTTGACCCTGTTTCCAATTAGCTGTGTGGATTTTAGTAAGTCATTTTATCTGAACAGTATTCTAAAGTCAATGCTAAATTGAATTCTGTAATCTTGTATTTCTAGATGCTTCAGCATACTTGATGGTAATAAAGGGAACTGTCATTAAGCTTTAGGGTAATGTATACTTTCTAAAGGGTTATTGACTTGGTTGCAACATTCCGCATTTCTGAGCTTCAGGTTCCATCTCTTTAAAATTGATATAATAATAATTACATGCATAACAGATATGTTTTGAAGATTATCAAAATGCATGCTGAATAACTGCTAACTTTAAAAATCCCTATTTCAATACTTCACTAACATAATTAATGAATTAAAATAAGTGACTAAATTATCATTATCACAAAATTCAAAGCAGAAGAAGTATAGCGTATATATTGTTATACACAATTTTCAACCTGCATTTCTGAGACATACTGAGAATTGCTTAGGTACTTACTGATCTAGGACAATGACTTCTTGGAGACACTCGTTCCCACTCATTCTTGATTACTTGAGGATGTTAATCTCGAAGTTTTCTTTTATCCACATATCAGTTTTTTTTTTTTTCACTCAAATGGATTTTTCTTGTGGCATTATATAAAACACCTTACAGAAATGAGAAATGGGTAACAAATAGAATCTTTAGATGGATTTTAAATGGTTCAGATTAATGAATTCCAATAATAACAGAATGTTAAATTGAAGAACATGAAGACTAATTGGATAGAGACAATAGGATTGTGAGGGTGATGGAAATCAGCTGAATTATAAAATAAATAGTCTGACGTTTTCAGGACACAAAAGTAAGTATAAGAACTTGAATGAAAAACGTTATCCACAAGGGATTTTCCTATTTTCTGAAATATTTCAATATATTATTCTTAAATTATGTGAAAGGATTTTGTTGTGAATTCTTTTAAACTATTTCAAATGATTCAAGTTTACCAACAAAATATGTATATTATGTTATTCAAAAATGTTATTGTATTTGAAAATAAACTTGGATTTATTTTTATGTCCCTCTGCCTACAAAAATCTTCACCAAGATTTAAATGACATGTGGACAAATTGTTTGAATGTTTAAAGAAAAATTATTTGTTCCTATAATATTTGTTTATTGATACATGTTTTGACTTCAAGGTGGATCTTTTCTCTTGACAACATAAAAGTACTTGATATGGTTTAATGATTGATATACATAGTCTTATTTGGAGGTGCATTGATATGTTTATATTCAATTTTTGGAAATTAAACCTAAAAGAAATTTTAGTAATCAATGAAAACCACCTCTTTCATTTGATAGACACGAGTCCAGAGATGTGAAACCACAAATCATGCACATTTTTGAGCAAAGTGTCCAGAATGCAGATATTCTTGCTGTCTGTTGAATGTTTACAGTAACCTGTTCTTGTCATGTGCAAGGACATTTTATTTTATTTTATTTATTTATTTACTTTTTTTTTTGAGTTGGAGTCTCACTCTGTCACCCAGACTGGAGTGCAGTGGTCGCTCCCGGCCACCGCAGCTTCGACCTGCCGGGCTCCGGCGATCCTTCCGCCTCAGCCTTCCGAGTAGCCGGAATTACAGGCATGCGCTACCACGCCCGGTTGATTTTTTGATTTATTGTAGAGATGAGGCCTTGCTGCCCAGGCGGGTCTCGAACCTGCAGGCTCAGGCAATCCACTCACCTCAGCCACCCAAAGGCACAGGATTACAGGCTGAGCCACCGAGCCGGGCTGCAAGGACATTGTAAAAGACTGTCATTGATATGCAGATATAGCAGATAGAAAGTATGCCCCCAAAATTCCTACAAAATCTCAGACTTCTGTCCTATAATGAAATGAAATTCATAGGACATTTCCACATGATTAAACTGAATTTATTCCGACTTTTAGATATGATTTCTAAAACCTGAATGTAGGTCTTTTCAATTATTCATCTTAAATTGCAGCTTTTCATTTTTAGTCATCACTGTTACTGAAGTCTATTTGAAATCTAATTCTGTTTTCCATCATAATTTATCCCTCATTTTAGAAAATTAGAGGAGACTTCTGGCAAGATGGCAATGGGACAACCTGGTCTGTGAAACCCTCTGAAAGGAGAACTGCAGTGGGTCTCTGGCTCTCGCCCCAGGGGCTGTGGACCCCAACATCACAGCCTGCTCTTCATTCGAGTTCAGCCATTGCCACCGCTGGGGTATTGCAGTGGACTGGACAGGACAGCCACTGCAGCGCAGACACCGCCACTGCCGCCACTGCCGCTGGTAGCACATCGCACCACCCAGGCTGGAGGTGATCCATGACTTCAGTCCTTGAAGCCCCTTCAGGGAAGATCTGCTGGGATTGCTGCCACCTCTCCTGCGACCGAGACGTCCTGTCTGCCGTGAGTCTCATGCCATGTGCCCTGAGGCAGGCATCCATCTCCAGCCTCTGTCCGGTTCCTGTCTGGCCCCACCCCCTCTGGGGCGAGCAGCTGAGATAGCACCACCTGCCGGCAATTCAAGGTAACAACACCGAAATGGGAGAAACAAGCTTGAAAAAGACATAGGTCAGAGTGGTGAATGGAGGGTGATCTGAATTGTCCTTCACAGCAGACCAGGGGCAACTGACCCTAAC
>NW_007067829.1:0-438 GCF_000164805.1 Carlito syrichta | reverse complement strand
GTCAAGGCTGTGGTAGCCGTGAGCATGCCACTGCACTCCAGCCTGGGTGACAGAGTGAGAGTCCGACAAAACACACACACACACAGAGAGAGAGAGAGAGAGAGAGAGAGAGAGATCTGGAAAAAATGTTATTCCATCTTTTAGTTAAGGCAGGATGGTAAAATGGTAAATCCAGTTCTCATTCATTCATCATGGTGAGATGGTGAAGCTCATGACACACTCTGGTTTTGACCTATGTATTTTATGTCTCCCTCCCCCATTAGAGTGTGCACTCCATGGAGGTGAGAAATATTCTGGGACGTTAGTCAGTTGTATTCCCTACAGTATCCCCAATTTCTGGCACATGAAGGAGAGTTACCACTTGGCACATAGAGTAACCACCTGTCCCAGTATGTCCTGGGCTGAGGGATTTCCCTGAACCAAAACTGACTTAGCCAG
>NW_007067828.1:0-1181 GCF_000164805.1 Carlito syrichta | reverse complement strand
CTTAGGTGGCTTGTTAGGCTGTTAATTTGTGACCCTTCCATTTTCTTCATGTGTGTTTGTAGGGATATAAATTCCCCTCTTACTACAGCTTTTATGGTGTCTCAGAGATTTTGGTAAGACCTTTCTTCCTTTTCATTTGTTTCCAGGTATCTTTTGATCTTTGTTTTGATTTGATCATTGACCCAGGAGTTATTTAGCATCATGCTGTTTAGTGTCCTCGTCTTTGTGGGTTTTGGAGGGACCTTGTTGGTGTTAATGTTTATTTTTATTCCCCTGTGGTCCGAGAAGGTGCATGGTAGAATTTCCGTCCTTTTAAATTTGCTTATGCTTGATTTATGGCCAATCTTAGAATATGTTCCATGCGGTGATGAGTAGAATGTGTATTGTGGTCTCTGGATGAGGTGTTCTGTAGGTAGCAATTAAGTCCATTTGGTCCAGAGTCACATTGAGCTTCCGGATCTCCTTGCTGATTTTTTGTCCTGATGATCTGTCTAGGGTTGTGAGTGGGGTATTAAAGTCCCCAGTTATTATGGTGTTAGAGTCGATATCTTTCTTTAGTTTTCCTAGAATTGCTTTATGAAAGTTGGCACACCTATGTTAGGTGCATATATGTTTAGGATAGATATTTCTTGTTGATGGAGTGAACCTTTTATCATTATGTAGTGGCCCTCTGTATCTTTTTTAATTTTTTATAGCCTAAATGGTATTTTGTCTGAAATTAGGATTATGACTCCTCCTTTCTTTTGTGTTCCATTCACCTGAAAATTTGTTTCCCATCCTCTTACTTTGAGTCTGTGTGTGTCCTTTCTAGTGAGATGGGTCTCTTGAAGACAGTATATTGTTGCCTGGTGATATTTTATCCATTTTACCATTCTATGTCTTTTCAGTGGTGCATTTAGTCCATTCACATTCAGGCTAATTATTGAAATGTGAGAATTCATCCCTATCACAGAGTTCTTATAAGGTTGTTGTTCTTCCACTTGATTTCTTTCTTTTTTTTTTTTTTCTTTTTCTTTCTTTTGGTTTTGGGGTTGGTTCATGTATATTTTGTTCTTTACCCTGTACTCTTGTGAAGAATGTTGTTCTTTTTTCCTTTTCTTCTGTGTTTTGTACTTTCTTAAATGTTTCATGTAGAGGTGGTTTGGTGGCAGCATAGTTTTTAGGGATTGGATATCTGGGAA
>NW_007067827.1:0-538 GCF_000164805.1 Carlito syrichta | reverse complement strand
ATGGATCAAAGACCTAAAAATAAAACCCCAAACTATAAGAATCTTAGAAAACACAAGAGATACTCTTACGGAAATCAGCATAGGCAACCAATTCCTTATCAGAACCCCAAAGGCCCATGTCATAAGAGATAAGATAGACAAGTGGGACTTTGTCAAACCAAAAAACTTCTGTAAAGCCCTCTCAAGAAAGTGAGAAGACATTCCTCAGAATAGGAAAAAAATATTTGCCAATTGCCTATCTGATAAAGTCATAACATCCAGGATCTACAGGGAAGTTAAATGTGCCAAAAGAAAAATACCAACAGCCCCATTAAAAAGTGGACAAGGCTGGGCTTGGTGGTTCAGTCTAAAATTCCACAATTTGGGAGGCCAAGTTGAGTGGATTGCCTTAGCCTATGGGTTTGAGACCAGCCCAGGCAATTTAGCGAGATCTCATCTCTACAAAAAAATCAAAACACTAGCCGAGTGTGGTAGTGCCTACCTGTAGTTCTGGCTACTTGAACACTGCACTCCAGCCTAGGGGACAGAGTGAGACTCC
>NW_007067826.1:0-479 GCF_000164805.1 Carlito syrichta | reverse complement strand
ACTTAACTAGGTTGTTTAACTAGCTAGTTAGCTGGCTAGTCAGCTGACTTAACTAGCTAGCTACCTAGCTAGGCAGCTGGCTAGCCAGCTGACTTAACTGGCAAGATGACTTAACTAGCTGACTTAACCAGCTAGCTACCTACCTAGCCAGCTAGCATAGCTAACTGTCTTAACTAACTTGCTACCTAGCTTGCTATCTAGCTAGCCAGCTGACTGAACTAGCTGACCGAACTAGCTAGCTACCTGACATGACTAGTTCACATATATCTAGCTTACCATCAAGCCAGCTGACTTAACTAGCTGAAATAACTAGCTAGTCAGAAGATTTTCCATCTGACAATTAACTTTTTACCTAACTAACCAGCTGGATATCCAACTGACTTAACGTACTGACTTAACTAGCTAGCCAGCTAGTTGCAAGGTGACTTAACTACCTGACATAACCAGCAAGTCAGATGGCTAGACAGCTGCCTTAAATA
>NW_007067825.1:0-491 GCF_000164805.1 Carlito syrichta | reverse complement strand
ATTATAGACTCTAAATCCATCCAAGTTGCTGCAAAGTCCATAATTTTGTTCCTCTTTATGACTGCATAATATTCCATCATGTATATGTACTACATTTTTTTCATCCAGTCCAGTTTTGATGGGCAGCACAGTTAGTTCCTTGTTTTTGCTATTGTAAAGTGTGCTGCAATAAACATGCGTGTGCAGGTATCTTTTTTGTAGAGTGATTTAAGGTTCTCCAGGTATATTCCCAGAAAGGGGTTGCTGGGTCATATGGAAGGCCAATTTCTAGTTCTTTTAAAAATCGCCACACTGTTTTCCATAGAGGTGGAACTAGATTGCATCCCTCCAACAGTGCAGAAGCATTTCCTTTTCTCTGCATCCTCGTCAGCATCTGTTATTGCTTGTTTACTGATGGTCATTATTTATTTATTTTTTTTTTTAATAATTAATCAGTATTTTTATTATAGTTTTGTGGGGTACAGTTAAGGGTTAGGTGTACAATTACGTTT
>NW_007067824.1:0-541 GCF_000164805.1 Carlito syrichta | reverse complement strand
CTGTGGGTTCGAGACCAGCCCGAGCAACTTGGCGAAACCTCATCTCTACAATAAAGCACTCGCCAAGGTGCCCAGGCTAGTCTTGGACCCACAGGCTCAGGCAATTCATTCGCCTAGGCCTCCCAAAGTGCTGGGATGACAGGCTGAGCCACCGAGCCCAGTCTTGTTTTGTTTTCATGAGCACGATTATTCTGCCCTCGTCACACCAAGAGTCTTGCAGGAGTGAGAAAGAGTTCATGGGTGAGAAAGACCGAAGGCTTATCCGTCCACCCAAGACCGATCATTCATCTAGAATTCAGAAGTGAGGTGACAATCATGAAGATGGATATTGGCTCTTTATTTAGATTGAAAGGTAAAAGCAGACTCTTGGCTGAGGTGAGTGGATTGCCTGAGTCCATGGGTTTGAGGCCAGCCTGGGTCACTTGGAGAGACCTCGTTTCTTCAATAAGTCAAAAAATTAGCAGGTGTGGTAATGACCAGTGGGGAAGGGAGGGGCCACACAAAACAGCACGCACCAGCCCCACCAAACTAGCCCCCCCCC
>NW_007067823.1:0-469 GCF_000164805.1 Carlito syrichta | reverse complement strand
TCTTGATGGTAATGGCACCTGTCTCATAAAGTTGCTGGGAGAATTAAGTGAGCTAATACACAAAGTCTTGGAGTCTGGCACATCGCAAGTTCTTGATCAATGTTGACCAGCGTTATTTTCTATGAATGAATGAAAATTGTGTTGATCCCTCTGGGAACTCCTTGAAAGCAGGAGCTGGATCCTGTTGATTTCTGGGTCCCTGGTACATGACAGAGAGTAGTTGCTCAGTTAATGTGAGTAAGTAAAATAGACAACAGTCATACCTTAGTACCAGAGTAACTCAGGGAGGGGAGGGCAGAACTTGGATACTATATGAGGGGAGACCCAAAACCCCCCAGAATTTATTTATAAAAAATATGTTATTTATTCTTACATGTTTAAGCTGTTTGATTCAATGCACCTACTGAGATGCTTTCTTTACTGCTCAAAACAGTTTTTGAACTCATCAATTTTGATGTCTTTTTTTTTT
>NW_007067822.1:0-1174 GCF_000164805.1 Carlito syrichta | reverse complement strand
GTTTAGTCAGCTGTCTAGCCAACTGGCTAGGTAGGTAGCTAGCTAGACAAGTCAGCTTGCTAGCCAGCAGGATAGTTGTTCAAGTCAGCTAGTTAAGTAAGTTGGCTAGTCTACTGGCTACGTAGGTAGTGAGCAAATTAAGTGAGGTGGCTAGCCAGCTGCCTTGCTGTGTTCTTAGCTTGTTAATTCAGATAGCTAGCCAGCTGGCTACCTAGATAAGTCACCTAGTTATGTCAGCTAGCTAGTCAGCTAGTTAGCTAGCTAGCTAGGTAGTTAAGTCAGCTGGCAAGCCTGTGGGATACATTAGTAGCTTGCTATTTTAGTCAGTTGGCTAGTCACCTGGCTAGCTAGTGATGTCAGCTAGTTAAGTCAGCTGGCTAGCCAGTTGGCTATCTAGTTATGTCAGACAGTTGAGTCAGCTGGCTAGCCAGCAGACTAGCTGGTTAAGACAGCTGGTTAATTCAATTGGCAAGTCAACTGGCTAGCTAGGTAACTCGGTAGTTACATCAGCTGTGTAGTCAACTGGATCGCTTGTTAGGTCAAGCAATTAAATCAGCTGGTGAGCCACCTGTCAAGGAAGGTAGCTAGGCAATTAAGTCAGCTGGCTAGCCGGCTAGCTAGCTAGTTAATTCAGCGAGTTAAGTGAGCTGGCTAGCCAGCTGGCTAACTACGTGGTTAGCTAGTTAAGCCAGCTGGCTAGCAGAATGGCTATATAGTTAAGTCAGCTAGTTATGTCAGCTTGTTAGCCAGTCAGCTAGCTATGTGCCTGACAAGTTAAGCTGACTGGTTAGCAGGCTGGCATGATAGGTAACCCTCTAGATAAGCCAGCTGGCTAGCTGGCTGACCAGCAGAGTGCCTGGCCAGTTAAGCCAGCTGGCTATCCAACCATCCAGCCAGCGGGATGGCTATTTGAGTTGGCTGGCTAGCCAGCTGGTCAGCCCACTAGCTAGCTCTCCAGCCAACTAGCCAGATATCTAGCTAGTTAAGTCAGATTTATAACCATGTTAATAACCAGTTAACTAGCTAGCTAAGTCAGTTGGCGGAACAGCTATCCAGCCCAGTTGCCAGTCAACTAGTTAAGTCAACTAGCTAGCCAGCTAGCTTGTTAAGTCACCTAGCAAGTCAGCTAAACATTCAGTAAGCTTTTGAATTCAACTAGCTAGTCAGCTTGCTA
>NW_007067821.1:0-962 GCF_000164805.1 Carlito syrichta | reverse complement strand
TCACTTTTCCCTCTGTTTTACAGTCTGTCTATTCAGCAGTTTGCAGTCTTGGTCCCTTCTTCATCGAGGGCCTTTCCACTCCCCTCCCCTTCTAGCAGTGGTGAACTTCAGACCCTCTGCTTCGACGCCCACTCCCTTCAATTCTGTTTTTACCAAGGTTTGTATCCTCCCCAGCGCCAAGGCACAAGGTTGGCAGAGCCAGTGGGGACGATGACCTCAGGGCTTCTGGCTTGACAGGCCTGGAGTCAGCGGTTCCAAGGGTCTTGGGGTAGCCATGGGGGTGGAGGTGTTTTCCTCCCGAGTGGCTCTCAGATTATCGACTGACCCCATCACCTGACTGAAGCGCTGGAAATTCACAGTGGCCTTTGGTCTCAACGCAAAGTCAAACGTAGACACTCAGCGCCGGTCCCCCCTGCAGTCCCACCTGCAGCCTCCCTCCTGGGCTCCAGCCGCCGCCACCTGCTCGTCGCGCGGGCGTCCCCGGCGTGGCTCCGCGGCCCGTCTCGGCCGCTGCGCTGCTCGCCCTGGGCCCGGCCGGCCCTGCGTCGGGCCTCAGCGAGTGCGGCGCCCGCCGCCCCCGGCCCCCATCCCGCCGGCCCCCTCTATATTATTTCTAATAATTGTCTGACAACTGAGACATAAAGAATGTGGCCACAGAGCAATAAGCCAAACGGAAAACTACTTTCTTTCTACATACAAGCATGACTTCTAGAACTACCAGTTTTTGACTCTGATAGAAGATGAAGGCAGCTCACTTTAGGCGTACATATCAAGGATGTCTTGAAAGACTCTTTAGTATAGTATAAGGTTTTATTTTAACTAGCTGAACAGCAATTAATATCTGATTTTTTTTTTCTTGTCAGGACCGAAAGAGGCAATATGAGCTGCTCAAACTTGAAAGAAACTTCCAAAAACAGTCCAATGTGCTTAGACGTAAAACTGAGGAGGTAAGAAAATTCAGT
>NW_007067820.1:0-839 GCF_000164805.1 Carlito syrichta | reverse complement strand
CCTCCCCGCCACCTCCCTGGAAACAGGCTAGGTGGCTCCCGGGGGGTTCCAAGAGAGGCCTCAGAGGAGGCCAGGAGGGGCCCCTGCTGCAGACGCCAGCCTGTGGATGACATCGAATAGCGGCCCACTGGTTGGGGGGGTGAGACCCCTGGCCCTCCAGAGTCCCTGCGGGTGCCCTCAGCCTTCGAGAACCCCCGGCTCTTGAAACCCCCCCAGCCCAGACCTTAACAATGTGCATCTGATGAGTTTTACAAAGCAGCCCCCCGGTTCAGGCTCAGGGGATGGGTACAGTCACCTCCACTTTACCAACAAGGGAAACTGAGGCACAGAGAGGCGGAGGGACTTGCAACCTGTAAGTGGCGGAGCGTGGACACACAGACCCAGGTCTAGGGGAAGTCACGGCAGGCCCAAGCTGCCTTGGAGGCTGGCACCTCCACCCTGGGGCGTTTTTATCAAAGAGCGCCCAGTCTTGTGTCTGGGCCAGGATGCCGGCCGGGGGGCCCCAGGCTGACATGCACACACACTCCCGGCGTCCGGCCTCTCCTGCTCTCGGATCTGCCCAGGGCTGACACAGCTGACCCACCAGGGCCCCCTCAGACCCAACAGGGACCCTCACCGCCGGCGGCGCCTTCCCTGCACCCCACCTGATGGCACCGGCCGGGAGGCTCCGACCATTTCCATTTTTAAACCTACTGAGGAAGCCCTGAACGGTCGCCCACGGAGTCGGCACCAGCTGACAGGTGATATCTGCGCCTCTCCTCCAGGGCCTGGCAGGGAGGCATGCGGCGGCTTTCAACTCCAGAAACCAAGCCGGGAGCCCCGGGGGCGCATGGCCGCCT
>NW_007067819.1:0-447 GCF_000164805.1 Carlito syrichta | reverse complement strand
TCAAAACCACTGCAGCCTTGAACTGCTGGGCTCAGGCGATTCTTCCCACCTCAGCCTTACAAGTTGCTGGAACCACAGGTGCAAACCACTGCACCCAGCTAATTTTTCTTGGTCTATTGTAGAGATGAGGTCTCGCCAAGTTGCCCAGGCTGGACTCAAATCCGTGAGTTCAGACCAGCCTGGGCAACTTATAGAGACCACATCTCTAAAATAAATCAAAAAATTATTAGCCAGGCGTGGTGGTATAGTATGTATCTGTAGTTCCAGCTACTTGGAAGGCTGAGGCAAAAAGATTGCCTGAGCCCACAGATTTGGGCTTTTTTTTTCTCTTTTAAATAAACTTGTATATAGTTTTTGCTTGAGGCAGTTAGCTACCTTAAAAACTGGTTTGCAGCCGGGCTCGGTGGCTCAACCTGTAATCCCGCGCCTTTGGGAGGCTGAGGTGAG
>NW_007067818.1:0-963 GCF_000164805.1 Carlito syrichta | reverse complement strand
TCATTGGTAAACGAGTTAACTAGCAGTCTTAACTAGTTGGTTAACGACTTAGTAAGGTGACTTAAATTTTTGGCTGATGAGTAGGTGGACTACTTAGCTGGTTTAACACGTTAGTTGACTACTCGACCGAAGTTTTAACTGGCTTAGCAAGTCGGCCGACTAGTCGGCCGACTAGTTAGTTGGATTAACTAGCTGACTAATGAGTTGGCCCACTAGTTAGCAAGGTTAACTTGTTGCCTGCTGGTTTGCTGACCATACTAGTCTGCCTACTAGTTGGCTGATAATTTAGCTGACCTAACTTGTCGGCTGACTATTTAGATGAGCTAACTTGTTAGCTTACAAGTTGGTCGACTAGTCGGCCGATCAGTTAACTGACTTATCTAGTTGGCTGGCTAGTTGGCAGACCTGTTAGTTCACTTAATTAGTCGGCCAGCTAGTGAGCCAACAGGTGAGTTGACTTATATTGTTGGCCTGTGAGTGAGTCGACTGATCAGCTGACTTAATTAGTTGGCTGGTGAGTGAGCTCACTGGTCAGCCGAATTTAGTAAGCTGGCGAGTGAGCTGACTAATCAGAAGAATTAACAAGTCGGCCGGCAAGTGAGCCAACAGGTTAGCTGACTTAGCTAATTTACCAGCTTGTGAGTTGATGGGTGAGTTGCCTTAAATAGATGACCAGCGAGTGAGCAAACTGGTGAGCTGACTTAACTAGTCAGTTGGCGAGCAAGGCGACTAGTTAGCTACCTGTTGGCTTGTGAGCGAGCCGACTAATTTAATGAATGGTAGACAGGCGAGGGAGCCGACTAGTTAACTTACCTGATGGAAAGTGAGCAAGCCCACTAATTAGATGAACAGCTAGCTGATTTCCTAGCTGACAGGATAGCTAAGTAACTAGCTAATTTGCTAGCTGACTTAACTAGCTAGCTGACTAGCTAGCTGGCTATTTAGCTGACATCTAGCTAGCAA
>NW_007067817.1:0-448 GCF_000164805.1 Carlito syrichta | reverse complement strand
TTGGATCTTGTATCTTTGTCTTCAAAGGGAAGTTCTTTAGGAATCACAAAGTCAACTTTGATGCATCCTGGCAATTGGTCATTTTGGTTTTTAGTGGCTACTTTTAGGATATCTTTGGTTATCCTAAAAATGTCTCTTTGAGTGTTCAATGCTGATATCTTCAAAAATGACTGTTCCTTGAAACAACAATCTGACATTTGTTGCAACTTCTTTACATTTGCTGCAATTTCTGTCCTCGATTGTGAATTCCATATCTTCTCTAGGCTGTAAAGTTTCTAGGTCACCATTAAATTTACCATAGTTAAAGAATCTCCTTTTACAACATCACCTCTTTCTTATTTATTTATTTATTTTTTTTTTGAGATGGAGTTTCAATCCGTCGCCCAGCCTGGAGTGCAATGGTCGCTCCCGGCCACCGCAGCCTCAACCTGCTGGGCTCCGGCGATCC
>NW_007067816.1:0-449 GCF_000164805.1 Carlito syrichta | reverse complement strand
GTGTCTGGGGAGAAAGGATCGTGTAGAGAGAATCCGATGGGAGGCTCAAATTTCACCTGTACCTAATCCTGACGTGTATCCCACATCTTTAAAAGAAAAAAAGAAAAAGAATGTCGGATTTAGAATTCTGGTATGGATGAATTCCCAATCCCACATATAGGCCGATTTTTTTAATCAATAAAAAAAAAGGAGACAACAATATATACACAAATTTAGAGACAAAGAACTGGATGATATCATGCAGGGAGTGAGCGGCCCTAGAAAAGAAGGTCAAGGACTGACCGCTGTGACCTGTCAATATTTGAATGCTTGGAAGACAAGAGGGAAGAAGTGAAAGAAACTGACGGAGAACAACCACTGAAGTAGAAGGAAACCTGAAAGGGTAACTTGGAGCGAAGGGGCTAAATGTTTCAGGGAGGAGGAGACGTGTTGAATAAGATGAGGGTTGG
>NW_007067815.1:0-449 GCF_000164805.1 Carlito syrichta | reverse complement strand
CCCCCCGGGCGGCTGCTGCCCTCACCTCCAGAGGTGGTAGAAGAGAAGGGGGATGTTGAGGCCCAGGGTCACCCACTCTGCTGCACACAGAAACATCAGACAGAAGAGGCCGTGGATGGAGTATTCGGGGACCACCAGCTGGGGGAGTGAGGGTGAGCGGTCAGCGGCTTGGCGCCACACAGCCCCCAGCTTCTAGGACACAGAGGGGAGCTGGGACTGGAGATGCCCACCCACCCTGGCCTCCGGGGACTAAGAGGCCTCTGGCCTCCCTCTCCCTCCCAGGTGGCAAAGTGGATCCAACCAGGCCCCAAGGAGGAAGGCCTGACCGTCGCTCTGGGTGACGGTGGGGGCAGCGCTGGGCTAGGAGCCTGCTGCCCCCGGCCTGGCACTGACCTTCCTCAGGAGGCAGCAGATGCCTTCCACGTTTTTTTTTTTTTTTTGAGTTGGGG
>NW_007067814.1:3502-6930 GCF_000164805.1 Carlito syrichta | reverse complement strand
CCATTCCATTCTTTTCCTCTCCATTCCATTCCATGCCTTTCATTAGCATTTCATTCCTCTCCATTCCATTCCACTCCATTCAGTTCAATTCCGTTCTATTCCTCTCCATTCCATTCCATTCCATTCCTCTCTATACATTTCCTCTAGTTTCAACTCCATTGCATTCAGTTTCATTCCACTCCTTTCCTCAAAATACGTTCCATTCCATTCTGTTCCTTTACATTCCATACCACTCCATTAATTTCTCTCCATTCCATTCCACTCCATTCCATTCCATTCCATTCCTCTCCATCCCATTTCATTCCATTCAATTCCATTACACTTCTCTTCATTCCATTCCTCTCCCCTCCATTCCATTATATTAACTCCATTCCATTAATTTCCACTCCATTCCTTCCCATTCCATTCTACTCCACTCCTCTCCTTTCCATTCCATTCCTCTCCATTCTATTCCTTTTCAATCTATTCCATTCTTTCTACCTCATTCCATTTATCTACATTCCATTCTATTCCATTGCATCCCTCTCCATTCCATTCCATTCCATTCCATTCCTTTCCTTTTCTCTTCATTCCTCTAGATACATTACATTACATTACCCTCCTTTCCGGTCTCTTTCATTCCATTCCATTCATTAACATTTCATTCCTCTCCATTCCATCACTCTCAATTCCGTCTCATTCTATTCCATTCCTTTCCATTGCATTCCATTCCATTCTATTCCATTCCATTTCTTTCCACTACACTCCATTCCTTTCCATTGCACTCCATTCCATTCCATTACTTTCCTCTACCTTCTATTCCATTTCTTTCTTCTCCTTTCCACTCAATTCCTTTACATTCTATTCCTCTCCACTCCATTCCTTTCCATTTCATTCCAATCCATTCCACTCCACTACAATACATTCCACTACACGCCATTCCATTACATTCCACTTCATTCCATTACATTCCTCTCCATCCCATTCCTCTTCATTCAACTCCATTCCATTCAGTTTCATTCAATTCCATTCCTCAACTTTCCGTTCCATTCCTTTCTCTTCCATTCCATTCAAGACAATTATTTTCCACTCCACTCCCTTCCATTTCTCTCCATTCCATTCCCTTCCATTCCTCTCAATTCCTTTCCATTCCTTTCCATTCCATTCCACGCCATTGCATTCCATTCCATTCCTTTCCATCCCAATCCATTACATTCTTTCCATTCCATTCATTTCTTTCCTTTCCATTCCTCTCCATTCCATTGTTCTCTATTCTATAGCATTCCATTCCTCACCATTCCAATCCATTCAATTCCATTCCATTCCATCCCTCTCCATTTCATTCCATTCCATTCTTTTTCCCTCCATTCCATTCCATTCCTTCCATTCCATTCATTAGCATTTCATTCCTTTCTGATCAATTCTAGTCCATTCAATTCAAGTCCATTCCATTCCTCTCCATTCCATTCCATTCCATTCCTCGCCATTTCATTCCATTCAACTCTACTCCAATGCATTCCTCTAGTTCCATCACATTCCATTCCTCTCCATTCCATTCTATTCCATTCCAATCCATTCTATTCAAATTCATTTCATTCCATTCCGCTCCACTCCATTCCATTCCATTCCTTTCCATTACATTGCATTACGCTCAATTCCATTCCATTCAATTCCATTCCATTACACGCCATTCCATTCCATTCCAGTCCATACCATTCCATTCCCCTCCATTCCTTTCCATTCCCCTGCTTTCCGTTTCTCTCAATTCAATTCCTTTCCATTCAGTTTCATTCCGTTCCATTCCATTCCACTCAATGCCATTCCATCCCACTCCACTCTATTCCATTCCTCTCTATTCCATTCCATTACAATCTTCTCCATTACATTCCCCTTCACACCTTTCTATTACATTAATTCCATTATTTTCTATTCCATTACAATCCTCTTCATTCCATTCTTATCCACTCCATTCCATAACATTAACTCATTCCATCCCATTCCTTGCCATTCCATTCACATTCGTTCCACTCCATTCCATTCCTTTACTCTCCATTCAACTCCACTGCATTCCTATCCATTCCTCTCCTTTCAATTCATCTCCAATACTCTGTGTTCCATTCCATTATATTCCATTCCATTCCTTTCCCTTCCTCTCAATTCGTCTCCATTATATTCCATTCCATTCCGTTTCACTTCATTCTTGTCCTCTTCATTCCATTTTTTTCCATTTCTATCCATTCCATTCCATTCTAATCCATTCCTCTCCATTCCATTTCATTTCATTCCTCTCCATTCCATCCTTCTCCATTTCTTTCCATTCCTCCCCATTCCATTGCATTCATTCCCATTCCATTCCATTTCATTCCGTTCCATTCCATTCCTCGCCATTCCATTCCAATCCATTATTTTCCAATCCTCTCCATTCCATTCAATTCCATCCCTTTCCATTCCATTCCACTCCAATCCGTTCCATTCCATTCCTTTCCTCCATTCCACTCTACTCCATTCCATTCCACTCTATTCCTTAACATTACATTCCTCTCCACTCCATTCCATTCTTTGCCATGGTATTCCTTTCCATTACATTCCTCTCCTTTCTATTCAATTCTATTTCATTCCATTCTATTCCATTCTGAACAATTCCAATCCATAAAATTCTCTTCCATTCCACTCCATTCCTTTCCATTCCACTCTATACGATTCCATTCCAATCCATTCCATCCCATTGATCTCAATTCTATTCCTCTCCATTCTATTCCATTTCATTCAGTTTCAATCCAAACCATTCTCTTCCATTCCATTCCATTTCATTCCATTCCTTTCCATTCCTTTCCATTCCTTTCGACTCCTTTACACTGCATTCTATTCCATTCCATTCCATTTTCCTCCAATCCTTTTCAATCCATTCCACTCCATTCATTAGCATTCCATTGTCCTCTATTCCATTCCAACCCATTCCATTCCATTCATCTCCATTCCTTTCCATTCAATTCCATTCCATTCCATCCCTCTCTATTCCATTCCATTCTATTCCTTTCCCCTTTCATACCGTCTTTCATTACCAATCCATTCGTCTCCATTCCATTCCACTCCATTCCTTTCCATTCCACTCCATTCCTTTCCATTCCATTCCACTCCACTCCATTCCATTCCATTCCTTTCCATTCCATTCCACTCCATTATATTCCATTTCATTCCTTTCCTTTCCAATCCATTCCACGCTACTCCATTTCTTTCCACTCCATTCCACAACATTCTATTCCTCTCCATTCCATTCCATTACTTTCCATTCTATACCTTTCCATTCCATTCCTCTCCATTACATTCAATTCCATTACATTACATTCCATTGCACTCCGCTCAGTTCCATTCCATTAAATTCTATTCCATTTCACTATGTTCCATTTCATTCCAATGAATACCATTCCATTACAATCCATTCCATCCTA
>NW_007067814.1:1498-2895 GCF_000164805.1 Carlito syrichta | reverse complement strand
ATTATAAACTCTAGTTCCATCCAGGTTGCAGCGAAATTCATGATTTTGTTCTTTTTTATGGCTGCGTAGTATTCCATCGTGTATATGTACCACATTCTATTGCTCTCCATGCCATTCCAGTCCATTCCATTCCATTCCTTTCCATTCCATTCCTAACTATTATATTCCATTCCATCCCATTCTTCTCCATTTATTTACGTTCCATTCCATTCCTCCCCATTCCTTTCCTTTCCCTTCCATTCCCCTCAATTCGATTCCAATTTTCTCCATTCCATTCTTCTCCATTCCTATCCATTCTGTGACATTCCATTCCATTCCATCCATTCCATTCCATTCCATTTCATTCCACTGCTCTCCACTCAATTCTATTCCATTCATTTCAATTCCATTCCACTCCATTCCATTCCATTAGAATCCATTCCATTCCATTCCTCTCCATTCTATTATTCTCCATTCAATTCTATTCCATTCAGTTTTTTTAATTCCATTCCTCGAAAATCTGTTCCATTCCATTCTGTTCTATTCCATTCTATACCATTCCATTACACTCCACAACATTCCTTTCCACTCCATTCCATTTCATTCAATTCCTCTCCATTGCATTCCATTCCATTCTATTACATTTCTCTCCATTCCATTCCACTCCACTCCTTTCCATTACATTAATTCCATTCCATTCCATTCCATTAACTCCATTCTATTCCATTTCGTTCCATTCCATTCCGTTCGAATCTATTCCATTCCATTCCAATCCAATCCACTCCATTCCATTCCATTACTTTCCTCTCCATTCCTATCCATTCCATTCTATTCCATTCCATTTCTCTCTGTTCCATTCGATTCTTCACATTCCATACTTCTCCACTGCATTCCTTTCCATTCATTAACATTCAATTCCTCTCTATTCTATTCATGTCCATTCCATTTCATTCCATTCCATTCCTTTCCATTCCATTCCATTCTTCTCCATTCCATTCCTCTTCATTCTTTTCCATTCCATTCCATTCCGTTCCTTTTCACTCCACTCCACTCCAGTATACTCCATTTCATTCCATGCCTTTTCTATCCTTTTCATTTTATTCCATTCTGTACCATTCCATTCCTCTTTGATCCATTTCATTCCTTTGCATTCCATTCCTCTCCACTCCATTCCGTTCCTCTCAATAACAATCAATTACATTTAATTCTATTACACTGCATTCCATTCGATTGCATTAACTCTATTCCATGACATTCTTTACTCTCCATTCCAATCCTTTCCATTCCTCTCCATTCGTCTATATTCCATTCCTCTATATTCCTCTATATTCCTTTAATTCCATTCCAATACATTCCATTCCATTCCATTCCTCTCCTTTCCACTCTTCCCTTTCCTCTCCGATCCTCTCCATTTCCCT
>NW_007067814.1:0-751 GCF_000164805.1 Carlito syrichta | reverse complement strand
TTCATTTACATTCCATTCCTCTCCACTCCAATCCTTTCCATTTCATTCCAATACTTTCAACTCCACTACAAACCATTCCACTACACTCCATTCCATTACTTTCCACTCCATTCCATTCCATTCCTCTCCTTCCCATTCCTCTCTATTCAACTCCATTCCTTTCAGTTTCATTCAATTCCATTCCTCGATTTTCCGTTCCATTTCTTTCTCTTCCATTCCTTTCAATACAGTTATTTTCCATGCCACTGCATTTCATTTCTCTCCATTGCATTCCTTATTATTCGTCTCCATTCCATTCCATTCCTTTCCATTCCTTTCCATTTCATTCCATGCCATCCATTCCTTTCCATTCCTTTCCATTCCAATTCATTCCATTTCTGTCCATTCCATGCGATTCCATTCCTATCCATTCCTCTCAATTCCATTCCTTTCCATTCCCTTGGTCTCTATTCTATTTCATTCCGTTCCTCACCATTCCAATCCAATCAATTCCATTCCATTCCATCCCTCTCCATTTCATTCCATTCCTCTCCATTCCATTCCTCTCCATTCCTTTCCGTTCCATTCCATTCCGTTCCACTTCACTCCACTCCACTCCAGTACACTCCATTTCATTCCATGCCTCTTCTATTCATTTCATTTTATTCTATTCTGTACCATTCCATTCCTCTTCAATCCATTTCATTCCTTTACATTCCATTCCTCTCCACTCCATTCCGTTTCTCGCCATTACAATCAATTACATTTAATT
>NW_007067813.1:7502-16064 GCF_000164805.1 Carlito syrichta | reverse complement strand
CTGAAGAACTCAAATCACTCTATAAAAAAGATACCTGCACACGTATGTTTATTCCAGCATTGTTCACAATAGCAAGAACCTGGAAGCAACCATGCTGTCCATTAAAAGAGAACTGGATTGAAAAAATGTGGTACATATACACGAATGGCATACTATGCAGCCATAAAAAAGAACAAAATCATGAATTTTGGACCAACCTGGATGGAACTAGAGTCTATAATGCTGAGTGACCTCTCACAGAAACAAAGATCTGAGTGTCACATGTTCTCACTCATATAGTGGACCTTGATCATCCAATGTAATATCATAAGAAAATGACTGACAGTGGTGGGAAACTTGGGAGGGTGAGGGGAAGGGAGATGGGATTAATGGTAATAAATATCTGTCTGGGGATGGGGAGACACCTCTTATCAAAAAGGGTGAAGGTCCATTTTTAGTTCTTTTAGGAATCCTCACATTGATTTCCACAGAGGCTATACTAGTTTACATTCCCACCAACAATGTTAAAGTGTTCCCTTTTCACCACATCCTCTCCAGCATGTTATTTTTTGAGTTATTGATGGTGGCCATTCTGACTAGAGTTAGGTGGTATCTCAGTGTAGTTTTAATTTGCGTCTCCTTGATGACTGGTGAGGCTGAACATTTTTTCATGTATCTGATGGCTGCTCATATGTCTTCTTTTGAGAAGTGTCTATTCATATCTTTAGCCCACTTTGTAATGGGGTTTTTTTTGTTTTCTTTTCAGAACATTTGAGTTCTTTGCAAGTCCTTGATGTTAGGGCTTTGTCAGACATGGAGTTGGCAAATTTTTTTTCCCAGTCTGTGGGCTGTCTCCCTGCTCTCTTGATGGTATCTTTAGTTTTGCAGAAGTTTGTCAGTTTAATGAGGTCCCACTTGTCTATCTTATCTCTTATGGCATGGGCATTTCGGGTTTTGGTCAGGAATTGGTTGCCAGTTCCAACTGCCATAAGAATGTCTCCTGCATTTTTTAAGGTTCTTATAGTTTGAGATTTTACATTTATGTCTCTGATTCATTTGAAGTTAATTTTTGTGTATGAGGAAAGGCAGGGGTCCTGTTTCAATCTTCTGCATGTGGTCAGCCAGTTTTCCCAGTACTGTTTACTGAATTGGTTCTCCTCTCCCCAGTAGTGGGTGGTGGAGGTTTCATTGAAAATGAGATGGTTGAGAAATTGAGATTTTGCTTCAGGAATCTCACTTCTATTCCATTGGTCTATATGCCTGTTCTTTTAAAACCAGGCTGTTTTGATTATTGTAACTTTGTAATAAAGATTAAAGTCTGAGAGTGTGATACTTTCTCCTTTTTTTGTTTTTGTTTTGTTTTATTTTTTGCTGAGGATTGTTTTGGGTATTCCTGGTTGTTTATGTTTCCATATCAATTCCTGTATTGTTGTTTCTAGGGCTGAGAAGAATGTTGCTAGAAATTTGATGGGTATCACATTAAATCTGTAGATTGCCTTAGGTAGAATGGACATCTTAACAATGTTGATTCTTCCAACCCATGAGCATGGAATATTTTTCCACTTGTTGATGTCATCTTTGATGTCTTTGAACAGTGTTTTGTAGTTTTCATTGTAAAGGTCTTTCACATCTCTGATTAGGAAAATGCCAAGGTATTTCTTTTTTTGGTGGCAATTGTGAATGGAATTGTGCTTTTTATTTGGGCTTCTGTTTGTTTATTATTGGTTTATAGAAATGCGATTATCTTTTGCACATTTGTTTTATACCCTGATACTTTTCCAAAGTCCTTTATCAGTGCAAGGAGGTTTTTTGACAGATTCTCTTTGGTTTTTAAGTTATACAGTCATGTTGTCTGCAAAGATAGATAACTTGACTTTCTCTTTTCCTATTTGGATACCCTGATCACCTTCTCTTCTCTGATTGCTCTAGCTAGGACTTCCAAAACTATATTGAACAGGAGGGGTGAGAGTGAGCAATCTTATCTTGTTCCAGTTTTCAGGGGAAATGATTCCAATTTTTGTCTGTTTACGAGTATGCTGGCTGTGGGTTTTTCATAGAAGACTCTTACTATTTTGAGACATGTTCCACCTATGCCTAGATATTTGAGAGTTTTCATCGGGAAGGGTGCTGGATTTTATAAAAAACTTTTTCTGCATCTAATGATATAATCATGTGCTTTCTGTTTTTATGTCTTTTGTTGTATTTAATTAAGTATATGGTCTTATGAATGTTGAACCAGCTTTACATCCGGGGATGAAGCCGACTTGGTTGTGACGGATGATTTTTGAGATGTGTTGTTGAATCCGGTTTCCTAGGGTCTTGTTGAGAATTTTAGCATCTATGTTCATCAACGATATTGGCCTGTAGTTCTATTTCTGTGTTGGGTTTTTACTTGGTTTAGGTATCAATGTGATATTAGCTTCATAAAATGATTTGGGGAGAGTTGCATCTTGCTCAATTGCCTAGAATACTTTCAATAGGATTGGTATCAGTTCCTCTTTGTATGTCTTGTAGAATTCTGCTGGAAAGCCACCTGGTGGCTTTTTTTTTTGTAGGCTGTTTTCTTATGACATAATTAATTTCTTGGATAGTTCTTGATCTATTTATGGTCTTGATTTCTTCTTGTTTCAACCTAGGGAGGTTGTGTGATGTCAGAAAATCCTCCATTTCCTTTAGGTTTTCAAGTTTGTTTCCATACAAGTGTATATAGTAGTCTCTGATAATCTTTTGTATTTCTTCAGGGACCGATGTAACTTCATCTTTTGTATTTCTGATTGTGTTTATTTGGGCTTTTTCTTTTTCTTGATGAATCTTGCTAGAGGACCATCAATTTTGTTTATCCTTTCAGAGAACAGCTTTTTATGTCATTGATTTTTTTGGTATTTTTTTGTGTCTTCTATGTCCCGGATTTGGGCTTTTATTTTGGTGATCTGGATTCTTCTGCTGAAGTTAGGGTTTTGATGGTCTTGCTTTTCCAACTTCCTTAGGTGACTTGTTAGGCTGTTAACTTGTGATCTTTCCAAGTTAGAGCTATGAATTCTCCTCGTACTACTGATTTCATGACATCCCAGGGATTTTGGTAAGATGTTTCTTCATTTTCATTTGTTTCCAGGTATCTTTTAATCTCTGTTTTGAGCTCTGTGTTGACCCAGGAGTTACTTAGCATCATGCTGTTTAGTGTCCATATCTTTGTGGGTTTGGGGGGAAACTTGTTGTGATGATATTTATTTTTATTCCACTGTGGTCTGAGAAGGCACATGGCAAAATTTCAATCTTATGAAATTTGTTATGCTTGATTTATGGCCAAGGATGTGGTTGATCTTAGAGTATGTTCCATGCAGTGATGAGTAGAAAGTATATTTTATGGTAGTTGGGTGGACTGTTCTGTAGGTATCAATTAAATCTTTTTTATCAAGAGTCAGATTGAAGTTTTAGATCTCCTTGCCAATTTTTTTCCTGATGATCTGTCTAGGGTTGTGAGTAGGCTATTAAAGTCCCCAACTATGGTACTGTTAGAATCAATGTCTTTTTTAAGTTTTCCTAGATGCTGCTTTATGAAAGTTAGTGCTCCTATGTTGGTTGCATATATGTTTAGGATGGATATTTCTTGTTGATGGATTGAACTTTTTATCATTATGTAGGGACCTTCTGTATCCTTTTCAATTTTTGATAGTTTAAAGGCTTTTTTTCCCCAGAAATTAAGATTGCAACTCCTGCTTTCTTTTGTGGTCTGTTCACCTGAAATTTTGCTTCCCATCCTCTTACTTTGAGTCTGTGAGTGTCCTTTCTGGTGAGATGAGGCCCTTGGAGACAATATATTGCTGCCTCATGACATTTTATCCATTTTGTCATTCTAAGTCTTTTTAGTGGTGTATTTAGTCCATTCACATTCAGGTTAATTATTGAAATGTGAGGGTTTATCCCTCTCATGATGTTCTTATAGAGTTGTTGTTCCTGTTTGTTTGTTGTGTTTCTTTTGGTTTTTGTGTTGATTCATGTGTGTTTTCAATCTTTTTTTGCACTCCTGTGAAGAACATTATCTTTCTTTTTTCCTTTTCTTCTGTGTTTAGTACTTTCTTAAGTGTTTCTTGTAGAGGTAGTCTAGAGACAGCATAAGTTCTTAGGGATTGGATATCTGGAAAAATTTTTAATTCTACCTCACCAATGAAATTTAGCTTGGCTAGGTAGATTATTCTTGGTTGAAATTGTTTGTCTTTGAGAACTTTGAAGATTGGGCTCCAAGCTCTCCTGGCCTGAAGTATTTCTGTAGTTAAATCTGCTGCTATTCTAATTTATCTTCCCTGGTAGGTAGGCTGACCTTTTTCCCTTGATGTCTTTAGGTTTTTTTCTTTTATTCCTACTTTGTTTAGGTGAATTATTGTGTCTGGGAGTTGGCTTTCTCACTTATTGTGTTGCAGGGGTTCTCTGATTCTCTTGTGTTTGAATTTTCGCATCACTGAAGTGATGAGGGAAGTTTTCTTGAATAATTCCATGAAATGTTTGTTCCAGGGTGGTCTCTGTCTCTCTTCTGCCTTAGGAAGTCCAATTACTCTTAGGTTCGGACTCTTGAAGTAATCTCTCACCTCTTTGAAGGTTTTGTTCTGTCTTTTAAAGCTTGTTTTCTGTTTTTGACAGTTCAGGTATTTTCTATATTTTGGTCTTCAAGCTCTGAGAGTCTTTCTTCTGCTTTGCTAATACTGCTTTCCATGTTTATTAGTTTGTTATTTATTTCAATTACAGTATTCTTTACTACTGTTATCTCAGTTATCAACTCCTTTCTATTTTCCTCTTGTTTCTCCTCAATACGTTCTATTCTCTCTATTAATGTCTTGATGTCTGGGTTTGTGGTATGTGGCCTGTGATTCTGGGGCTTTTCATTGTTTGTGTTCTGAAGTCTGTTTTCTCAGTGTCTGAGCTCCCAGGGGTCTGTGTGAGACCTATATCCTGCTTTTGTTTTTTCTTCATTTGTGTAGATTTCCCTTCCCACTTTTTCCTTTCCCCCCCATCTTCTTTAATTCTGTTGTTCAGGGGTGGCAGGTTTGCTTTTACTTCTGTTTGCTCAATCTCATATTCTTCCTTAAGTGAATCCTCTGACTTTGTTCAATTCTTTATGGACACTCACTTTCCCAGAGTGTCTCACGGACCAACCTGCCCCATTGCCATCATTCTGGAAGTCCAAGAATAATTTTTGCCCACTTTTTAATAGGGCTGTTTATTTTTTATCCTTTCAGTGCATTTGAGTTCCTGTAGATTCTGGATGTTAGGCCTTTGTCAGATATTCAGTTAGCAAATATTTTCCCCCCATTTTGTGGATGTCTCACACTCTTTTGATGGTTTCTTTTGCTTTGAAAAAGCTTTTCAGTTTGATATGGTCCCATTTGTCTATCTTATCTCTCATGACCTGGGCATTTGGGGATTTGATCAGAAATTTGTTGCCTATTCCAATTTTCATAAGGATGTCTTTTGTAAGCATTTTCTAAGATTTTTATAGTTTAAGGTTCTATGTGTAGGTCTTTGATTCACTTAGAGTTGATTTTTTTGAATGGTGCTAGTTAGGGGTCCTGTTTCAATCTTTGGCATATGTTCTGCCAGTTTTCTCAGTACTGTTTACTGATTAGGTTCTCATCTTTACAGTAGTTGTTGGTGGAGGATATGTCAAAGAAGAGTTGGTGGAGAAATTGAGGTTTTGCTTCTGGAATTTCCATCCTGTTCCAATGGTCTACATGCCTGTTCTTGTACCAAATACCAGTCTGTTTTGATGATTGTAGTTTTGTAGTAAAGTTTGAAGTCTGGAAGTGTGATTTCTCCTGCTTTGCTTCTTTTGCTAAGGATTGTTTTGGCCGCTGGTGGTTGTTTATGCTTCCATATGAATTTCTGTATTGTTGTTTCCAGGTCTGAGAATGATGTTGGTAATTTAATGGATATTGTGTTGAATCTGTAGATTTCCTTGGGTGGGAATGACATCTTAACAATGTCAACTCTTCCAACCTATGAGCATGGAATATTTTTCCATTTGCTTGTGTCATCTTTGATTTCTTTGAGCAGTGTTTTGTAGTTTTTTGTTGTAAAGTTCTTTCACTTCTCTGCTTGGGAAGATGCCAAGATATTTCAATTTTTCTGTGAGGCTATTGTGAATGAGATTGCTCTTTTTGTTTAGTTATCTGCTTGTTTGCTGTTGATGTATAAGAATGCACCTATCTTTTGCATATTTATTTTTTACCCTGAGACTTTGTGCAAATCCTTTATCAGTGCAAAGAGATTTTTGATAGCTTATCTTATATTTTCTAGGTATAGGATTATATCGTCAGCAAAAAGGGATAACTAAACTTCCTCTTTTCCTGTTTGGGTATCTTGATTTCCTTCTCTGGTCTGATTGCTCTAGCTAGGATTTACGACACTATGTGGAGCAGCAAGGTGAAAATGAGCAGCCTTGACTTCTTCTAGTTTTCAGGTGAAATGCTTCCAATATCTCTGTCCACTTATTATGGTCTTTGTGTAGTCAAACCTCACTGCTAATGTTAATCTGTATTTGCAGCCACTCTCCAGCCCTTGCATCACCACCTCAGCTCCACCTCAGGTCATCAGACATTAGATTCTCATAAGAAGTGTGCAACCTAGACAGCATTCTTTTTGTTTTCTCTAGTAGGAAGCAGAATAGCACAGTGGAAACAAAAACCCCAAAAAATCATGGACTCTAAAATTAGATGTGCATTTAGATTTTACCACACCCTAATATGTGATTTTAAAAAAAAGCTGATTGCTTCATTTCTGTAACTTTATTTCCTAATCTTATTGAAGTACAATTGACTAATATTGTGTATATTTAAGTTGTACAGCATGATTATCTGATACATGTATATATTGTGAATTAATCATCACAATCAAACAAATGAACACATTCATCATTCTAATATGTGATTTTGAGAAAACTACTTAAGATCTTCAGTCTTCCATGCTAATTAAAATGGTAAAAATGATATTCTCTAACATACAACCTTATTGAGAGACATTTAAAATTAATTAGGAATGAAATCTAACACATGATAGGCAATCAATATATTAGATATAATGATTAATATTCTCTATCTTTTTTCCTCCCCTCTCCTTTTTTTTATTGTGATATAATTATCTAGCTACTGGCATTAATGGTATTTATCATCATCCTTCAACTGAGTTGAGGGAAAAAAGACTTATAATGCATTATAATAAACTATGCTCCATGAGGAAGAGATTCTATTGGCTAAATGTTAACACTCTATAATTTTCTGTTTATGGAGGATTTTGAAGTGGTAAGACCTTAATGTGCAAAGACAAGTGGAATAGATGGTTTTACTCCTACTTACTAAGTCATGATTCCATTTATTCTGTAAGGAAGACTTTTATGCTTCTCAGCAACTAAAGGAGGGTAAGTCTTCAATTCTTACTTGAATCACTGCTTGGGCAATACTGATGGATGCAGGAACTGGTGAACACTATTGATGCCTCAAGGAAAACATAAACCAACCTCCATGCATCCCAGATTGCAAACGCCTACCTAAGTGCACAAAAAGACTGGTCTAGCTCTTGAAAAAATAATAAAAATAAAATAACTAGTCAAATGGTACTTAAAGCAAGAGCTGCTTTAATTCATTGAAACTCTATTATATGCTTGAACGAGTCCTGGAACAATGCTATTCTACCTTATTGAGAGTTATGCATGATCACAAGGATAAAAACAAGCATTGGCAAGAGCCTCTGCCTAAAGTAACACTGCCATATTAACATATCTTTTGAACATAAGGAAGACATGAAGTTTATCCCAGAAGGTCTGCTGGGGAGGGAGGTGACATTCTAAAAATGGAGTTAGTGTGCAGTCAGAATCTGGCCAGATAAGGACTTGCATTGTGGAGCCCACATATTTGCCTGTAAGTAGAACATTTTCAGCTTTTAAATAAATGGGATACACCTCTTTTTTCTTCTACTCTTGTAATGCTCATCCATCTTTAGACTTGCAGACTATTTTCTAGAAATAGATTTTATGCATACAATAAAAGGGTTTCCCTAGGAAGGATTGAGGTGCAGTGATAGACATCAAGACTGCAAACTGTCTAGCCTTGTGTTTTAAGCTCTCCATTATAGGGTCTCAAGTTTATTTTTTAGGCTTATTTTCACTTCACATTTTCCTTGACCTTATACTGTAACTAAGCCAGACTTTTCAAAATTCCCTTGTCTTAGGCTTTATTATTTCCATTACCTTCCCCAATTCATCCTCACCATGCATTTCTGAGAACCAGCCTGATGTCATCTCTTTCTCAAAGTTTTAGGTGATCTCCTTAAGTTGATCACATGTCCAAATTAGGGGCATTTTTACTTTGGCTCTTATTTTCCCTTTTAATGCATACAACTTTGTTGGAAGGATAGGGCCTTCTTTATTGCCTTTAGTCCCTATAATGCCTACTGCATTAGAGAGTTGGGAGTTGTGCTGCCTCAACTGTTATGACAAGAAAATAGACAAATTGAAAATTCATAATTTAAAAATAGTTATTGAGCTGAAGTCTCATAGCAATCAAGTAACAGAAAATCTGGGGAGAGACAGGTGTTTTC
>NW_007067813.1:1190-7482 GCF_000164805.1 Carlito syrichta | reverse complement strand
CTGAATCTCTTGTGTTTGAATTTTCACATCACTGATGTGATGAGGGAAGTTTTCTTGAATAATGCCATGAAATGTTTGTTCCAGGGTGGTCTCTGTCTCTCCTCTGCCTTAGGAAGTCCAATTACTCTTAGGTTCAGACTCTTGAAGTAATCTCACAACTCTTGAAGGTTTTGTTCTGTCTTTTAAATCTTCTTTTCTGTTTTTGACAGTTTGGGTAGGTTCTATATTTTGGTCCTCAAGCTCTGAGATTCTTTCTTCTGCTTGGCTAATTCTGCTTTCCATGCTTATTAGTTAGTTATTTATTTCAATTACAGTATTCTTTACTACTGTTATCTCAGTTATCAACTCCTTTCAATTTTCCTTTTGTTTCTCCTCAATATGTTCTATTCTCTCTGTTAATGTCTTGATGTCTGGGTTTGTGGTATGTGACCTGTGATTCTGGGGCTCTTCATTGTTTGTGTTCTGAAGTCTGTTTTCTCAGTGTCTGAGCTCCCAGGGGTCTGTGTGAGACCTATATTCTGCTTTTGTTTTTTCTTCATTTGTGTAGATTTCCCTTCCCACTTTTTCCTTTTTTCCCCGTCTTCTTTAATTCTGTTGTTCAGGGGTGGCAGGTTTGCTTTTACTTCTGTTGGCTCAATCTCGTATTCTTCCTTATGTGAATCCTCTGACTTTGTTCAGTTCTTTATGGACACTCGCTTTCCCAGAGGGTCTCACAGACCAACCTGCCCCGTCGCCATCATTTTGGAAGTCCAAGAATAATTTTTGCCCACCTTTTAATAGAGCTGCTTATTTTTTATACTTTCGGTGCATTTGAGTTCCTGTAGATTCTGGATGTTAGGCCTTTGTCAGATATTCAGTTAGCAAATATTTTTTCCCCCATTTTGTGGTTGTCTCCCACTCTTTTGATGGTTTCTTTTGCTTTGAAAAAGTTTTTAAGTTTGATTAGGTTCCATTTGTCTATCTTATCTCTCATGACCTGGACATTTGGGGATTTGATCAGAAATTTGTTGCCTATTCCAATTTTCATAAGGATGTCTTTTGTAAGCATTTTCTAAGATTTTTATAGTTTACGGTTCTATGTGTAGGTCTTTGATCCACTTAGAGTTGATTTTTTGAATGGTGTTAGGTAAGGGTCCTGTTTCAATCTTTGGCATATGTTCTGCCAGTTTTCTCAGTACTGTTTACTGATTAGGCTCTCATCTTTACATTAGCTGTTGGTGGAGGATATGTCAAAGAAGAGTTGGTGGAGAAATTGAGGTTTTGTTTCTGGAATCTCTGTCCTGTTCCAATGGTCTACATGCCTGTTCTTGTACCAAATACCAGTCTGTTTTGATGATTGTAGTTTTGTAGTAAAGTTTGAAGTCTGGAAGTGTGATTTCTCCTGCTTTGTCTCTTTTGCTAAGGATTGTTTTGGCCACTGGTGGCTGTTTATGTTTCCATATGAATTTCTGTATTGTTGTTTCCAGGTCTGAGAAGAATGATGTTGGTAATTTAATGGATATTGTGTTGAATCTGTAGATTTCTGCTGGAGTCCAGCTCCAGCCAGGTTCAGGGTACCCCAAAGGTGGAGACGGCATTGGCGATTGAGGGGAAGAAGAAAGAGAGAGAGAGATAGAGAGAAAAAAAGAGACTGGACCCCTGTCTAGTGCAGGAGCCATTTATTGGGAGTTACAACTGGTCTTTTATACACAGTTGGGTGTGTGAGGGGCGTTCCCCACCCACCAGATGTTCTTTCAGGTATAATCCCATAACCTAATCCATGAAACCTTAATCCATGATTGCCTTTAAACCCTTTTCATATTAATACCAAATTAAACAATTCTATAGAGACTTAAGTGCTTACTTTACAAACTAAAGTGGCCCATCCCAGAATGTTTGGAATGTGATCCCGTCCAAAGTTCACAGTGGGCTACCTGCAAGTAACCCAGCCACATTCCTTCAATAAAATGGCTGTCTTCTAAAACTATATTCTACAATTTACACCTTATTCAACTTCAATACATCCTAAGATAATGACCCAGAAGCCTGTGACCAATACTAAGGCTCTTAGATGTGACCTGAGTTTGAATTGTAAATTGTGTGAAAGCCAAAACTGCAGTTTGTTGAAGAACGGGAGCAATGAGCTTCTAAAGTTAGCTTGTGTTTGTCCCGTTCTCAGAGTATTTATGTTTTGAGCTCACAGGAACTTAATCTGGTTAGTGCTGAGTAGAAAAGGGGAGGAAATGGGGTCAATAGCTCCCAAACGCATCCTAGTGGTCTCGAGGTCAATGGCCCTTCCTGATCCCTAATGCTCAGTGGGCCTCCGTGGCTGGCTCCCAACAGATTTCCTTGGGTAGGAATGACATCTTAACAATGTCAATTCTTCCAACCTATGAGCATGGAATATTTTTCCATCTGCTTGTGTCATCTTTGATTTCTTTGAGCAGTGTTTTGTAGTTTTTGTTGTAAAGGTCTTTCACTTCTCTGATTGGGAAGATGGCAAGATATTTCAATTTTTCTGTGAGGCTATTGTGAATGAGATTGCTCTTTTTGTTTAGTTATCTGCTTGTTTGTTGTTGATGTATAAGAATGCAACTATCTTTTGCATATTTATTTTTTACCCTGAGACTGCACAAATCCTTTATCAGTGCAAGGAGATTTTTGATAGATTATCTTGTATTTTCTAGGTATAGGATTATATCATCAGCAAATAGGGATAACTAAACTTCCTCTTTTCCTGTCTGGGTATCTTGATTTCCTTCTCTTGTCTGATTGCTCTACCTAGGACTTCTGACACTATGTGGAGCAGCAGGGTGAGAATGAGCAGCCTTGACTTCTTCTAGTTTTCAGGTGAAATGCTTCCAATATCTCTGTCCACTTATTATGGTCTTTGTGTAGTCAAACCTCACTGCTAATGTTAATCTGTATTTGCAGCCACTCCCCAGCACTTGCATCACCACCTCAGCTCCACCTCAGGTCATCAGACATTAGATTCTCATAAGGAGTGTGCAACCTAGACAGTATTCTTTCTGTTTTCTCTAGTGGGAGGCAGAATAGCACAGTGGAAACAAAAACAAACCCCCAAAAATCATGGACTCTAAAATTAGATGTGCATTTAGATTTTACCACACCCTAATATGTGATTTTAAAAAAAAGCTGATTGCTTCATTTCTGTAACTTTATTTCCTAATCTTATTGAAGTACAATTGACTAATATTGTGTATATTTAAGTTGTACAGCATGATTATCTGATACATGTATATATTGTGAATTAATCATCACAATCAAACTAATGAACATATTTATCATTCTAATGTGTGATTTTAAGAAAACCACTTAAAATCTTTAGTCTTCCATGCTAATAAAAATGGTAATAATGATATTCTCTAACATACAACATTATTGAGAGACATTTAAAATTAATTAAGAATGAAATCTAACACATGATAGGCAATCAATGTATTAGATATAATGATTAATATTCTCTTTGTTCCTCCCCTCTCCTATTTTTTATTGTGATATAATTATCAAGCTACTGGCATTAATGGTATTTATCATCATCCCTCCAGTGGAAGAAAAGGCTTATAATGCATTATAATAAACTATGCTCCACGAGGAAGAGATTCTATTGGTTAAATGTTAACACTCTATAATTTTCTGTTTATGGAGGATTTTGAAGTGGTAAGACCTTAATGTACAAAGACAAGTGAAATAGATGGTTTTACTCCTACTTACTAAGTCATGATTCCATTTATTCTGTAAGGAAGACTTTTATGCTTCTCAGCAAATAAAGGAGGGTAAGTCTTCAATTCTTACTTGAATCACCACTTGAGCAATACTGATGGATACAGGAACTGGTGAACACTATTGATGCCTCAAGGAAAATGTAAACCAATCTCCATGCATCCCAGATTGCAAACATCTATATAAGTGCACAAAAAGGCTGCTCTAGCTCTTTAAAAACATAATGAAAATAAAATAACTAGCCAAATGATACTTAAACCAAGAGACTGCTTTAATTCACTGAAACTCTATTATATGCTTGAATGAGTCCTGGGACAATGCTATTCTACTTTATTGAGAGTTATGCATGATCACAAGGATAAAAACAAGCATTGTCAAGAGTCTCTGCCTGAGTAACACTGCCATATTAATGTATCTTTTGAACATAAGGAAGACATGAAGTTCATCCCAGAAGTTCTGCTGGGGAGGAAGGTGACATTCTAAAAATGGACTTAGTGTGCGGTCAGAATCTGGCCAGATAACTACTTGCATTGTGGAGCCCACATATTTGCCTGTAAGAGAACATTTTCAGTTTTTAAATAAATGGGATACACCCCTTTTTTCTTCTACTCTTGTAATGTTCATACATCTTTGCACTCGCAGACTATTTTTCTAGAAATAGATTTTATGCATACAATAAAAGGGTTTCCCTAGGAAGGTTTGAGGTGCAGTGGTAGACATCAAGACTGCAAACTGTCTAGCCTTGTGTTTTAAGCTCTCCATTATAGGGTCTCCAGTTTATTTTTTAAGGTTTATTTTCACTTCACATTTTCCTTGACCTTATACTGTAACTAAGCCAGACTTTTGAAAATTCCCTTGTCCTAGGCTTTATTCTTTCCATTACCTTTGCCTAACTCATCCTCACCATGCATTTCTGAGAACCAGCCTGATGTCATCTCTTTCTCAAAGTTTTAGGTGATCTCCTTAAGTTGATCACATGTCCAAATTAGGGGCATTTTTACTTTGGCTCTTATTTTCCCTTTTAATGCATACAACTTTGTTGGAAGGATAGGGCCTTCTTTATTGCCTTTAGTCCCTATAATGCCTACTGCATTAGAGAGTTGGGAGTTGTGCTGCCTCAACTGTTATGACAAGAAAATAGACAAATTGAAAATTCATAATTTAAAAATAGTTATTGAGCTGAAGTCTCATAGCAATCAAGTAACAGAAAATCTGGGGAGAGACAGGTGTTTTCAGGCAAACAGGTGATAGAAGCACTTGCTTACCTAGGGCATATGGTATATGTATTTTGCAGCATTCATTACCTTTTCTTCTTATGATGGTCCATCAGTATTTCTAAAGCTTCAGGGGTAATTTATATTTTGAGTTATAGAATTTGTAGTTTGCTGACTAAAGTTTATTTATTTGTTAGTAATAGGTGTGAGGGACACTTTCTTAAGTTCCATCATTGTTTTTAACACAAGATCCATGAAACATTGAATCTTAGCAAAAATTGCACCTGGGAGGAAAAAACTGCTATCTGGTCAAATAAGGTTGATGAAAGTGTCTTTTTGGTATGACCTCACCTTTCCTTTGCTATCTTTTATATATAATAGCATTTCTCTACATATCACTTTTCTTCAATATAAATAAAAAACCAACTAGGTTGGTGAACACATGGAGATGTTAAGAAATTGGTGTCCCAGAGAGGACATGAAAGCTGTGCACCCTTTCCCCATGTCTTATCCCATGCATCTCTTCCATCTGACTGCTCATGAGTTGTATTTTTCATAATATACTGGTAATAGATACCTGGAATAAACTTCTAGTTGATGGCGTACAAATGCACAAGAATTTAATCTTGCCCTAAGTCATATTATGACCACTATAGATCCAAATACTGAAGCGATAGACAAGAAGGAGCCACTGGACACCCTGAAGAACTACAGCCTGGTCTGATCCTTCTCAGACACAAATATACAAGGTGTCTCTATTTGGGGGATCTATTATTTAGTGGGAACAATTAAAAGCCTGAGAGTTGATGATCTATCTTATCAGATGATGCAGTGTTAGGTCCTCTAGGGTATTATAATAAAGGGTTTCAACTTCCAGGAGGCATTGATCAGGATTTTAACAACAGCAACAATAACAACTCAGCAAGTTCTTATTACCTAGCATTAAACATATTTACCCCGGAAATGCATTTTTATTCTTGACATTTTGGAGTTATTCTAAGTTAATTCAAAGAAAGTATCAATAGTGATTTGAAAATAAGAACATATATTTTAAACAATAAAAACTTTTTAAATATCTAAAATTTTCTATAAAATTATTTTGGATGTTACAGTAACTTTTGCACTTCTCCAATCACCAATGTTAATATTGATGATTAAAGAAAGTTTTAAAAATAAGCTAAAAATCTCCAAAGTCATTGTAAATGTCTACATTTGCTACCTACTATTCTGTTTTAGGAGAAGTGGGAAATAACAAACAATTTTTTGTGATGTACCTTTAAATATTAACATGTTCACTAAGTGTGTTAGTTGGTCTTTACATGGCTACTGAGTCCTATGGACTTCACTCATGTGTT
>NW_007067813.1:0-1170 GCF_000164805.1 Carlito syrichta | reverse complement strand
TTTTTTAGATGTAAACAAATAATTTTTTGTAACAAAGAGAAAGGTACTGTTTTGGTCTAACTAAATAAAAATACCCACTGAAATGATAAATAAATGAACCCACTTATAATTGTGTAGTTTATTTATATTAATAAATGTGTATCCCAATTCTAGGAAAAAAAGCATACCTAGTACAAAGAAGGAAGAAAGCCCTGCTGACCTTTGTCAAAGTGAGAAGTAGACAGTGAAGCTTTTCAGAATTCTTGTCTCAACTCCCGCACTTGGTTTGTTCTGAGCACTGTTATATCCCACTTTCTTGACAACACTGAGTAAAGTAAAAATAGTTGATGAATTGGTGAGTGTTGAACACAGGCTTTGGGGAGTTTTTAGCCCCTAGAGGTGCATATGGGAAGTGGTTCACCGTCTTGCAACCTTTTTTTAACTCAGAACTGCACCAGTTGCTCACAGAAGGTACTGTGGAGGATCCTGCAAAAGCTTCCCTTATGAAACTGACATGAAAAAGGGAGTAGTAGCTGCTGTGGGTGACTCACATAACTCCCCTGTACTCTTCTCTACATTTCCCTTAATCTAAGGGGAAATAGCAACAGAGACCTAATTCTTAGAGTAATGGGAAAAGGGAGTAAAAGAAAAACTTAAGAATTTGCATTTCCAGGGTAAAGGCAGGTGTGTGTGCAGGAGTAACTATAGTGGTAGGAAGGGCTGGCACACTAAACGGGCCATGCCATGTTATCAGAAACACGGAGATTTCCTACGACCAAAGATTAATTAGATCATCAGCAAACACTCCCCACTGATCTCCACAACATATAGCAAGCAGCAGTGAAATATTGCCAGAAGAGTTGGAAGAGACAAGCTCTCACTGAGGCACAGCATAATGGAAGGCCTAAAACTAAAATTCAAGGAGATATTAATTAAAACCCTGGGTGGGGTGGGGGGGCAACAACAGTTCTTAACCTAAACACAAGACATCTCTACAGGAATGTAACTGCATGGTTACACAGCAACAATAAAGCTCAAACCCAGTCTAACTCTTGACTAGTCATTAACAAAAATAATCCACACTAATGACCTAGCAGGCAACTTGGCAAGACCTCATCTCTACAATAAATCAAAAAATTAGCCAGGCGTGGTAGCGCATGCCTGTAGTTCCAGCTACTTGGAAGGCTGAGG
>NW_007067812.1:0-449 GCF_000164805.1 Carlito syrichta | reverse complement strand
GGAGCCCAGCAGGCGAGGCTACGGTGGCCGGGAGCGGCCACTGCACTCCAGTCTGAGCGACAGAGTGAGACTCCAACTCAAAAAAATAAAAAAATTAAAACAATAAATAAATAAAAATAAATAAATAAACTTTTTATAACTGTCATTTTCAGTGATGCCATTAAATTATAGCTACCATTATGACCCTGAAATTTCATACCTAGGCATATACCCTAATGAATAATAAGATATTCAGTCATTACAAGACAAATATTTATGCACAAAAATGTTCTTTTTTGGTTATTGTTGAGTCAGTCTCACTCTGTTACCCAGGCTGGAGTGCAGTGGCACAATCACAGCTCACAGCCTCAACCTCCTGGGCTCAGGTGATCCTTTTGCCTCAACCTCTTGAGTAGCTGGGACTACAAGAACACGCCAGCACACTACCATTCCTGGCTAATTTTTTTTTT
>NW_007067811.1:0-467 GCF_000164805.1 Carlito syrichta | reverse complement strand
TTCCAATCCATTTCATTCCATTCTATTTGATTCCTCTCCATTCCATCCCACTCCTTTTCAATCCGTACTACTCTATTCCATTCCATTTCTCTTCATTCTAACTATGCCTCTCCATTCCAATCCACTCCTCTCCATTCCATTCAATTCCTCTCCATTCCACTACATTATATTCCACTGTTCTCTAATCCATTCCATTCCATTCCTCCTCATTCCATTCCATTCCAATCCATACTACTCCATACCATTCCAATCTTCTCCATTCCATTGCTTTCTTCTCCATTCCTTTCCTCTCCAATCATTCCACTCCATTCCTCTCCATTCCTTTCCATTTCTCTCCATTCCGTTCCTATCCATTACAATCCTCTACTTTTCTTTCCTTTCCATTCCTTCCCATCCCATCCCATTCCATTCCATTCCATTCCATTCCTCTCCATTCCATTCCTCTCTCTTCCTTTCCATTCCCTTCC
>NW_007067810.1:0-513 GCF_000164805.1 Carlito syrichta | reverse complement strand
CCATCTTAGAAGTTGAGACCAGGTTATCACCAGACATAAACCTATTAATGTCTTGACCTCAGACTTCCCAGCCTCCAGAATAGTGAGAAATAAATTTGTTTTCTTTATAAATTACTCAATATCGGATATTCTGTTATAGCAAAGCAAATCAAACTATGATGACTATATTTCAGGTTCACTGAGTGTTGCCTTGTTCACTCATTGTAAAAAGTACTGAAAATAATCATCTAATCAGTTCCAGAATATCTATCATTATTTTATTACTCAGTTATGATCTTGATCATTCATCATTATAAGTATCATAACAAAAACTAAAATAACTAATTTGTATTTAACTTTTAGACAGTCTGCAGTGTATTGAGAAAAGAATGAGATATAGAGTGAGAAAACCAAGAGTTTAGTACCTGTCTATATCAGCTTTTTGGCTCTAACTTATTCACTTAAACTTCCTGATCTCCTGTTTTTTCACCTGTAAACTAGGATTTTTCAAACTAATGAAGTCTAAGCTCTGTG
>NW_007067809.1:0-451 GCF_000164805.1 Carlito syrichta | reverse complement strand
ACCTCAGCCTCCCAAAGGCGCGGGATTACAGGCTGAGCCACCGAGCCCGGCTTGTCTACTCTTTTTTTTTAAGAGATGGGGTCTCACTATGTTATCCAGGCAGGTCTCAAGCTCCTAGCCTCAGGCAATTCTCCCGCCTTAACCTCCCAAAGTTCTGGAATTAAAGGCATGAGCCACCATATCCAGTCAAGATTAAGCTTTAAAATACCTTATCAGGGAGATATTGCATCACACCAAGGAAACATGTGTTGGAATAGCCAGAGAAAAAACAACTGGAAAGAGGGCTCTCCTTGGCTTAAGAGGAGCCCTCCTTGGCTTAAGAGGAGCCCATCCTAAATGAAGTGCCATGTGAGTGGCAGATAGTGCTTCTAATTTCCCTACAGAGATGGTCAGAGAAGTATCTGTTCCCAGAAACACAGAATCCTGAATGATGGTGTGCACCATCAGTCTT
>NW_007067808.1:0-706 GCF_000164805.1 Carlito syrichta | reverse complement strand
TGGTTAGCTAGGTAACTAGTTAGTTGTCAGCTAGTTATGTCAGCTAGCTAACTTAAGTCAGCTAGCTAAGTTGGTTTTCCAGCAAGCTATCTAGCTATGTAGCTTGCTAGTTAAGTCAGCTAGTTATGTCAGCTAGCTAGTTTGTTAAGTCAGCTGGTTAACTTGACTGTCTAGCCAGATATCTAGCTAGGTAGCTAGCTAGTTATTTCAGCTAATAAATTCAGCAGGCTAGCTAGGTAGCTATCTTGTTACGTCAGCTAGTTAAGTCAGCTGGCTAGCTAGTAAAGTCAGCTAGCTAAGTGAGCTATCTAACTAGTTAGCTAGCTAAGTAAGCTATCTAAGTCACCTAGCTCACTGGTTATCTAACTGTTTAAGTCAGCTACTTAAGTCTACTACCCAAATAGTTGGCCAAATTATTAAGTCAGCTCGTTATTCAGCTAGTTAAACAGCTAGCTAACTATTTAATTCACGTAGTAAAGTCAGCTAGCTAACTAGTTAAGTCAGCCAGTTAAGTCATCTAGCTAAGTTGTTAAGTCAGCTAGCTAAGTCATCTAGTAAAGTCAGCTTCTAATTTAGTAAACTGATTAAGACAGCTAGCTATCTAGTTAGCTAAAGTTTAAGTCAGCAGGTTGCATCAGGTAATTAGCTAGTTAACTAACGGATTAAGTCAGCTGGGTTGAGTCAGCTAGCTAGACAGATAGTAAAA
>NW_007067807.1:0-525 GCF_000164805.1 Carlito syrichta | reverse complement strand
TTAACTAGTCATCCGGTGAATTAGCTGACTGGTCAGTTGACTTTAGTTGGCTAGCGAGTGCGCTGAATGGTCAGAAGAGTTAACTAGTCAGCTGGCAAATGAGCCAACTAGTGAGCTGACTTAATTAGTCTGCCGGCGAGTGGCCTGATATGTGAGCTGCCTTAACTAGTCAGCCGGCAAGTGAGCCAACCAGTGAGCTGATTAAACTCCTCAGTTGGCGAGCAAGCCGACTAGTTAGCTGAACTGTTGGCCTGTGAACCAGCCGAAAATTTAGTGGACCTGTTGGCTTGTGGGTGAGCCGACTAGTTTGCTGACTGGTTTGCAGGTGAGCTAGTCAACTAGTTAGCTGACCTGATGGAAAGCGAACGAGCCCAATAGTTATCTGACCAGATAGCTGAGTTACCAGCCAACTAGTTAGCTAAGTAACTAGCTGATTTGCTAGCTGACTTAACTAGCTAGCTGACAAGCTAGCTGACATAACTTACTAGCAGACAAGCTATCTAACTGTCTAGCTTGCTGACTTCA
>NW_007067806.1:0-668 GCF_000164805.1 Carlito syrichta | reverse complement strand
TTTTTTTTGTAGAGATGTGAATCTCACTATCTTACCCAGGCTGTTCTTCAACTCCTGGACTCAAGAGATCCTCCTGCCTTGGCCTCCAAATGTGCTGGAATTACCAGCATGATCCACCACCATTGCAGTTTGCGGTCTTTGTGATTTAGCAGTTCAGTGCCTAAGACTGCCTCTGGCAAAAGCACAAAAGAAAATAAGGAAACATGAACAAGATATTTTATTTCAGTCGTTTGTTATGCTGAAAGTTTTTGAATGAATGTTTTTGTTTTTGTTTTGAGTCAAGGTCTCACTCTGTCACCCAGGCTGGAGTGCAATGGCAGGCTCATGGCCACCCCAGCATTGACCTGCTGGGTTCTGGCGATCCTTCCGCCTCAGCTTTCCAAGTAGCCAGAACTACAAGCAAATGCAACCATGCTGGGCTAATTTTTTCATTTATTGTAGAGATTAGGTCTCTCCAAATTCCCCAGGCTGTTCTTGAATCTGTGGACACAGGCAATCCCTTCACCTCAGCCTCCCAAAATGCTGAGATTATAGGCTTGAGCCACCGGCTCAGCTTCAACTTAAAGCAGCCTCTGAGGCACTATGAAAAAAGAGGTTTTCAGTTTTTTAAATTTAAATGTGTTAATTGCTCATTTATCAAGAAAAAAACTATATCTTGGCCTATATAG
>NW_007067805.1:0-453 GCF_000164805.1 Carlito syrichta | reverse complement strand
TCGGGAGGCTGAGGATGGAGGATAGCTTGAGGCCAGAAGTTCAAGACCAGCCTGGCCAACATACGGAGAACTCACCTTTACCAAAAAAAAAACTTTTTTTAGATTGAGCCAGGCGCTGAGCCTAGGAGGTCGAGGTTACAGTGAGCCGTGATGGCGCCACGGCACTCTAGCCTGGGTGACAGAGTGAGACCGTGACTGAAATAAATAAATAAATAATGGATTTGTAAAAGATGCCACCAGGTGAGGTGGTGTGCGTCTGTAGTCCCACCTACTTGGGAGGCTGTGGTGGGAGGGTCACTTAGGCCCAGGAGTTCAAGGTTGCAGTGAGCTATGATCATGCCACTGTCCTACAATCTAAGCAAGACTCTCTGTCTCTTAAAAAAAAGATGGTACGCTAATGATTCTATTTCTTTATTCTTTCTTTTTTTTTTTTTGAGTTAGAGTCTCACTCTG
>NW_007067804.1:0-576 GCF_000164805.1 Carlito syrichta | reverse complement strand
TTTCTGTTTGTCTCTCTCTCTCTGTGTGTATGTGTCTCTTTCTCTCTCTCTCCCTCTCTCTCCCTCTCTCTCTGTGTGTCTGTGTGTGTCTCTTTCTCTCTCTCTTTCTCTACCTCTCTTTGTCTCTTTCTCTGTCTCCATCTCTCTGTCTCTGTCTTTTTTTCTGTTTGTCTCTCTCTCTCTGTCTCTCTCTATATATATATGTCTTTTTCTCTCTGTCTCCATCTCTCTTTGTCTCTGTCTCTCTACGTCTATCTCTCTCTATCTCCCTCTCTCTGTCTTTTTTTCTGTTTGTCTCTCTCTCTCTGTGTGTGTCTCTTTCTCTGTCTCTCTGAGTCTCTCTGTGTCTCCATCTCTCTTTCAGTCTGTCTCTCTCTCTTTTTCTGTGTGCATGTGGCTTTCTCTGTCTTTCTCTCTGTGTCTTTCTCTCTTTCTGTCTCCATCTCGCTCTGTGTTTGTCTCTTTCGCTGTCCGTGTCTCTGTCTCTTTCTCGCCGCGTGTCTCTTTCTCTGTGGGTGTCTCTCCTCATTCTCTCTTTCTCACTGTCTCTCTTTCTTTTCTCCTCTTCTCTTCTTT
>NW_007067803.1:0-554 GCF_000164805.1 Carlito syrichta | reverse complement strand
TCCAGCTAGTAGGCCTATTGGTTAGCTGACAACTAGTCGGCCGGCGTGGGATCTGACACGTGAGCTTACTTAACTAGTTGGCCGGTGAGTGAGCCAACTGGTCAGCTGAATTAAGTATTTGGCCGGCAAGTGAGCCAACGCATGCACTGCCATAATGATTCTGCTGGTGAGTGAGCTTACTGGTGAGCTGACTTAACTAGTTTGCTGGGGAGCAAGTCAAATACTTAACTGACTTGGCCTGCAAGTGAGCTGACAAGCTAGATGACCTGTTGACTGGCGAGCATGCTGAGTAGTTTGCATACCTGTTAGCCGATGAGTGAGCCAATTAGATAGCTGAACTGATGAAAAGAGATGGAGACCACTAGTTATCTCACCAGTTAGCTGAGTTGCTAGACTACAAGTTAGCTAAGTAACTAGCTGATATGCTAACTGACTTAACTAGCTAGCTGAGTAGCTAGCTGGCTATCTAGCTGACATTACTATCTAGCAAACATGCTATCTAGCTGTATAGCTAGCTGACTTAACTAGCTAGCTAACTGGCTAGTTAGATGGCT
>NW_007067802.1:0-746 GCF_000164805.1 Carlito syrichta | reverse complement strand
CGAGTAGCCGGAATTACAGGCACGCGCTACCACGCCAGGCTGATCTTTTGATTTATTGTAGAGATGAGGTCTCGCTGCCCAGGCGGGTCTCGAACCCGCGGGCTCAGGCAATCCACTCATCTCAGCCTCCCAAAGGCGCGGGATTACAGGCTGACACATCTTTAAATTAAAACATTAAACAAACAAACTTCTGCTTGACTTCATCTGCCCATCACTGGGTATCATGTGTTCTGCCATCTGGTACTATTCAGGGTGGGTCCTTCTCTCACCAACAGGGTGAATAGGCGATCGGGTCAGAGGACACCTGTTGCTCTTTCTCAGCACCACTTCCCCCGTCTTCCTGATTTTCCTTAGTGACCCCTTCCCATCTCCTGCGCAGGGTTTGTGGTTTAAGTAGGAAAAACAGAGACTGGATTCAAATACGCCTTCAAGCAGTGCTATCTCAAGACCTTTTCAGTTATGAGACAACAAGAAGTCATCCCTCCCTCACCCCCACTTTTTTTTTTTTGCTTAACCCAAAAGGGTCTTGAGTAACAATACAGTGAATACATATAAATTGAATAAATAAATGCTTCTTCAGCGCTTGCTGTATCTCTTGGCACACAGTAGGTCTTAGTGTTTATTGAATCAAGGTCCCCACTTAAAAGAGAAGAAATTCACTTGTTGGAAAGAACCAGGGCTAAGACAGGAAGTTTGTGAGCAAACAGGAAGTGTGTGAACAAACCTGGGCAGCACATGTTCATGTC
>NW_007067801.1:0-832 GCF_000164805.1 Carlito syrichta | reverse complement strand
GGGATTACAGGCGTGAGCCACAGAGCCCGGCTACCACCCGCATTTTCATAGTCATTCTCAACCATGCATGGGGTGGCTAAAAGTGTCCCCCCAGGGCACATGTGCCCAGACGAGGTTGAACAAGGTTCACATTCTGTAAGCAAGTATCCTTTTTGCAGCCTATTCAGTGTCTGTTTTCCAAATTTCATTACTTTTTTGTGGGTGATTTCACCATTTAGTATGACCCCCAAACAGAGTACTACAGTGTCCTGAAGTGAAAGACGACACTGAGATATTTCTTCTGGGGAAAATCCATGTGTTAGATGAGGGTCACCCAGGCATGAGTCACAGTGTTATTGGCCATGAGTTCAATGTGAAGGAACCAACAGAAACAGACACAAATTAAACACACATAAAACAAAGATAAGTACTGATTGGCAGCCGGGCTCGGTGGCTCAGCCTGTAATCCCGCGCCTTTGGGAGGCTGAGGTGAGTGGATTGCCTGAGCCCGCGGGTTCGAGACCCGCCTGGGCAGCGAGACCTCATCTCTACAATAAATCAAAAAATCAGCCGGGCGTGGTAGCGCATGCCTGTAATTCCAGCTACTTGGAAGGCTGAGGCGGAAGGATCGCCGGAGCCCAGCAGGCGAGATTGTGGTGGCCGGGAGCGGCCACTGCACTCCAGTCTGGGCGACAGAGTGAGACTCCAACTCAAAAAAAAAAAGTACTGATTGGCAGGCAACAATACTGTGTCCAGAGGCTGATGGGAACCTCACCCTGCACTTCCCTGAAGAAATGCTTTCTACGTGTGGTGGCTCACACCTATAATTCCAGAACTTTGGGAGGCCAAGGTA
>NW_007067800.1:0-455 GCF_000164805.1 Carlito syrichta | reverse complement strand
CTTTCTCCAAAAAATAAATAAATAAATAAATAAATAAAAATAAAGAAAATAATGAAAAAGAAAGAAAAAGAAAAAAAAGAGAAGACAGTACAGAGGTTACCAAAAAATTTAAAAATATACTACTATTTGATCCAACAATACCAGTTCTGGGTTTATATCTAAAGAAAATGAAATCATTATATTGAAGAGATAGATATCTGCACGCCCATGTTTATTGTAGCATTATTCACAATAACCAAGACATGGAAGTAATCTAAGAGCTTGTAGATGGATAAATGGATAAAGAAAAAAATATATCACATTTTATATGTATTTTATATACATTATATAAATAATGGAATATTATTTAGTCATAAAAAGAAGGAAATTGTGCCATTTGCAGCAACAACATTATCCATGGAGGACATTCTATTAAATGAAATAAGCCAGACCCCCAAAGACAAATACTGTATAAT
>NW_007067799.1:0-1020 GCF_000164805.1 Carlito syrichta | reverse complement strand
TGTGAGTGGATTGCCTGAGCCCGCGGGTTCGAGACCTGCCTGGGCAGCGAGACCTCATCTCTACAATAAAAAAATCAGTCAGGCATGGTAGCACACGCCTGTAATTCCGGCTACTTGGAAAGCTGAGGCGGAAGGATCGCCAGAGCCCAGCAGGTCGAGGTTTCGGTGGCCAGGAACGGCCACTGCACTCCAGTCTGGGCGACAGAGTGAGACTCCAACTCAAAAAAAAACAAAGAAAGTCAGTAGTCAGCCAGGAAGGACAACTCTGCAGAAACGAAGAGACCGGCGCCCTCCCACTGCACTCCAAGGACAGAACCACATAAGCTCGCACTGCAGAGAACTTCCCGAGTCTGTGCTGGGGACACTGCCGTCATGGTGCCCTCCCTCGGGGCCTCTGACTCTTTCACCTAGTGCCTGAGACAGGATTCAAAACCCCACGAGCTCAGGGATCCGGAGCTGCCGCTGTCGTGGGAAGCAGTCGAGGAGAGGCCGCTTGGCCAGTCACGGGGGCTGGTGGGCAGCCAGCAGGGTGGCACCCCCCAGGCACTCACCAGCTTCCACCGCTGCTCGGGGATGGCGCTGATGTCCACGGGGTGGCGCTCGATCACGTTCAGGAAGCGCGCCTCGGGCACCGCAATGGCGCAGATCACGTGGATCCACCTGGGTGTCACGGGCACCACTGATGGCCGAGGCTCAGCAGGGGCCCATGGGCCGGGTGCAGTGGGCTGGGCGGGGCTTTGGGAACCTCAGGGGACAGTGGGCGGGACTGCCCCCCAGCCCTGTCCCCACCCGTGACGGGCCACTGCGCAGAGATGACACTGGCCCTCAGCCTGGGGACGGCAGGCTCCCGGCCAGCAGCCAGCAGGGCACCCGAACTGACCCAGCCAGGCAGGCCCCTACGGTGCCACCCACCTCCTGTCAGTGGTCATCTGCAGGGCGCCTCCTCGGAGGTTGCACAGGCAGCACTCCTGTGGGACCAGACGCTCACGGTGAGGGGGGCTCGGGCAGGATCCCCCCCAC
>NW_007067798.1:0-457 GCF_000164805.1 Carlito syrichta | reverse complement strand
AGTCCTCCTCGTGCCCACGTTTTACTTGTCCCGCTGGTCGGGACAATAAAATACAGAAAAAAGAACAGCAATTCTACACCATCTCCTCCAGAAAATAGAAGGGGCTACTTCAGAATTCATTTTTTGAAGCTAGTATTACAAATACCAAAACCAGACATAGACAGTAATACGATAAAACAAAACTATAACTATATATCAATATTCTTTATGAATATGGATACAAAAGTTCTTAACAAAAAATGAGCAAAAATACCGGGTGCAGTGGCTCACGCCAGTAATTCCAGCACTTTGGAAGGCTGAGGCAAGAGGACTGCCTGAGCCCACAGGTTTGAGACCAGCATAGGTAACATGGCGAGATCTTGTCTCTACAATAAATTTTTTTAAAAAAAATTAGCTGGGTGTGGTGGCACACACCTGTAGTTCCAGATACCTGAAGGACTGAAGTGGAAGGATTGCT
>NW_007067797.1:0-457 GCF_000164805.1 Carlito syrichta | reverse complement strand
TTTTTGTTGTATGCCTTTAATGTGGAAATTTAAACATTATATGTACTTAAGAAACTCTGTAAAGCCTCCGAACCGTTGGGGGAGTTGAGTTTCTGCTCTACGTTGACTAGTGTAGCCTTCACCTCCTGAGACCTAGAGGCTTGCAAATCCCAGCCTCTCTCACAAATGGAAAAATGAGATGTTTGGTTAAGAGTAGTCATCATCTCAGTCAACTTGCAGGCCTCAATCTGTTTCTTGCAGCTGGCAGCTGCTGTTCTTTTGGTGCTGTGATTGACTGTCTCCTGGATCCCTGTTTGAAGTGGGGGAAGAAGAGATACATTGGGCTAAGGTCTTGCTCACTCTTGTCTTAAAGGACGTGACCAAACTAGAGTTTTTTAGCAAACTTTCCGGACACATTTTATTTATTGTGTGTGTGTGTGTGTGTGTGTGTGTGTGTGTGTGTGTGTGTGTGTGTGTG
>NW_007067796.1:0-526 GCF_000164805.1 Carlito syrichta | reverse complement strand
TTCTAATTTAGTTAGGAGGTAAATACAGCTAACTAGGTAATTAGCTAATGGGTTAAGTCAGCAGTTTGAGTCAGGAATATAGCCAGTTAATTAACGTGTTAAGTCAGCTGGTTGCGTCAGCAGGCTAGCTAGTTAGAAAATGGCTTGAGTAAGCTGAAAATCAGCTAGCTAGCTAGTTAGTTAACCAGTTACATCATCTGTATTAGTCAGGTAGCTAGCTTGTTAGTTAACGAGTCAAGTCAGCTGGTTGAGTCAGCTAGCTAACATGTTAGATAATGAGTAAGTTAACTATGTAGCCATCTGGTTAAGTCAGTCAGCTAGCTAGGCAGCTACCAATTTAAATCAGCTTGTTAGCTAGGTTTCTAGGTAGTTATCTAACTACTTAAATCAGCTGGCTAGCTAGGTAGTCAGCTAGTTAGCTAACTATCTATGTCAGCTGGTTAGCTAAGTAATTTGCTAGTTAAGTCAGCTAGTTAAGTCAGCTGGATAGCCAGCTGGCTAGTTAGGTAGTGAGCCAGTTAAGTCA
>NW_007067795.1:0-617 GCF_000164805.1 Carlito syrichta | reverse complement strand
GCCCTACTTGCAAAGCCACTCTATACTCTCATAAAGGGAGACCCCAATGAGCCACTCCTAACACCCTTCTCCATCAAACAACCTTTTATTGCCCTTCAGCAAGCCCTCATGAGGGCCCCCACTCTCCATCTGCTGGATATACACCGACCTTTCATCTTATATGTGCACGAAGACAAAGGGGTGGCCTTGGGTGTCCTTGGGCAGCTTTGTGGACAGACGTTTGCCCCGGTGGCCTATCTCTCAAAGCAGTTAGACCACACCATCCAGGCCTGGGCCTCAAGTCTGCAAGTGCTGTCTGCCACCCACATGCTGGTGTGCGAATCCAAAAAACTCACTTTTGGGGCCCCTATCACAGTAACCTCCCCCCACCATCTACAGCACCTCCTAAGCTACAAAGGCCTTCAAACGCTACCCCCCGGTTGAGTCCTATCGCTCCTTGTCTTCTTTTTACAAGATCCCTCCATATCCTTTCAAACTTGCATGTCCCTAAACCCAGCCACGCTGCTCCCTCCCTCCACAGCCCCACCAACCCACGACTGTGTAGAAGCTGTGGAGGCTCTCCTCCCTTGCCCAGTTCATATCCAGGAGGGCCCTTTGCCCTCCCCCTCCTATACCTG
>NW_007067794.1:0-461 GCF_000164805.1 Carlito syrichta | reverse complement strand
TAAATTATAATAATATGAAATTAAACCAAATTTAATTAATAAGATTTGAATAAATTAGTATTAAATTAAATTAATTTATTAAACCAAATTTTGTTAATTAGATTAAAATAATTAAATTCTAATAATATGAAATTAATGTAGCATTTTCAACCAAATTTAATTAATAAGATTTACAAAGTTAAATTAATATTAAATTTAATTTATTAAACCAAATTTCATTAGACTAAAATAATTAAATTATAACCATATGAAATCAAGGTAGCACATTCAACCACATTTAATTAATTAGATTTAAATCGTTAAATTAATATTAACTTCCATTAATTTATTAAACCAAATTTAGTTCATTAGATTAAAATCCTTAAATTATAACATTATGGAATTAATTCAGCATATTAAACCAAATTTAATTAGATTTAAATAAATTAATATTAAATTAAATTAATTTATTAAACCACATT
>NW_007067793.1:0-903 GCF_000164805.1 Carlito syrichta | reverse complement strand
CAAGAAGACTCTTACTTCTCTTCCCTCATCCCCCAACCCACCACCAGCTCTGCTGGTGAGAGGCCTGGGGAACTTCGGTCCCACGCATGGCCAGATATTGCGGCTCCCGCTGCTGCTGTTCCATTGCATGCATGGGTGGCTTGGGTCCCAGCCCGCTCCCAGCTCCCTCCCTGGCTACCTCATCTCCAGGTCAGTACCCAGCACCAAGCCGCAAGTCACTCAGGGAAGTTCTGGGTGCCCGCTCCTCAGAGACACAGTTCTCATTCATGGTTGAAGTACCCTGTGGAAGCCCAGGGCCACTCTTGCTGCTCACCGCCTGCCCTTTGGAGCGTTGGAGCTCTGGAACTCTGGGCCCACCCTGGCTGAGGCACTAGATGCTAGAATCAGCATGGATGCTAGAATCAGCCTGAGACCCCCAAGCTGGGGGACCCAGACAAGTGGAGAAAAACAGATCTGCATAAACTGCCTCGCCATTCTCTAGGCAGAGATTTCCATTGCCCTGACAACATATCAACAAACTTTACCTCAGTTCCTAAGGCAATGTCGTGAAACAGGAGACAAAGCCCCATTCCTATGCTGCAATGACAAAAAAAGGGGAGAGGTCAGAATCGTAGATCAGAGAAGTGAATTCAGTCTGATCACTTATTTTGACATGATTTTATCATTGTAACTGTTGGTTTTGATTACGTTTGTTGTTTGCCTTCTGACTTACGCTGTTTCTAGATTTTATTGGCCTGTATCTGTGTAGCTGTCAGTACTCTTTAGGGAATCTTTCTTACCTGTCTTTTTTCACTTCTTCTTGACCTTGTGTCTCTTTCTTACTTGATAGTTGTTATGTATATCTGTTTTCCCTCTCACTCATCTCTCTTTCTAACTCCCTATTGACTGCCACTCCTCCATTAT
>NW_007067792.1:0-463 GCF_000164805.1 Carlito syrichta | reverse complement strand
GTTAACTGACTTTACTAGTTGGCTGGCTTGGCGGCCAACCGGTTAGCTGACTTAACTAGTCGGCCAGCAAGTGAGCGACAGGTGAGCTGAATTTAATTGTCCGGCAAGGAAGCCAACATGTCAGCTGACTTAACTAGTCGGCCGATGAGTGAGCTGACTGATCAGCTGACTTAACTAGTCGGCCAATGTGTGAGCCGACTGGTCAGCTGACTTAACTAGTCGGCTGGTGAGTTAACTGGTCAGCTGAATTTAGTCAGCTGCTTAGTGAGCCAACTGGTCAGAGGACTTACTAGTAGGCTGGAAGTGAGCTGACATGTCAGCCAAATTAACTAGTTGGCTGGCAAGTGATGTTACGGGCGAGCTGATTACCTAGTCAGGTGGCGAATGAGCCAGCTGGTGAGGTGACTTAACTAGTCAGCTGGCAAGCAAGCCAACTAGCTAGGTAACCTCTTGGCCTGTGAGC
>NW_007067791.1:0-575 GCF_000164805.1 Carlito syrichta | reverse complement strand
TATGTAGTTAATTCTGCTAGTTAAGTCAGCTAGTTAGCCAGCTGGCTAGCTTGGTGGCTGGAAGTTAAGTCACCTGAATTGTAGGCTTGTCAGGTAGGTGGCCAGGTAGTTAAGCTGGCTGGGTAGCCAGCTGTCCATCAGGGTGGCTGGCTAGTTAATGCGGCTGGCTTTCTGACTGTCCAGCCAGCCTCCTGGCTATTAAATACAGCTTGCTAGCCTGTTGGCCAGCCCACTACCTAGATAGCTGGCTACCTAGCCAGTTACCCAGTCAGGTAGCTAGCTAGGTAAGCCAGTTGGCTAGCCATCTAACCCACCTGGTAGATAGCTAGTTATGTCAGCTGGCTAGACAGCTAGCCAGCCAACTAACTAGTCACCTAGTAAAGTCAGCTGCCTAGCAAGTTATGTCAACTTATTAAGTCAGTTGGCTATACAGCTGGTTAGCTAGTTAAAAGCTAATTAAGTCAGGTGAGTAGCCATCTGGCTAGCTAGTTATTTCAGCTAGTTAAGTCAGCAGCCTAGCTAGGAAGCAAGCTACATAAGACAGCTAGTTATGTCAGCTAGCTAGCTAGTTATGT
>NW_007067790.1:0-598 GCF_000164805.1 Carlito syrichta | reverse complement strand
AATGCGTGAGTGAGGGAAGGAGTGAGTGAGGGAATGAGTGAATGAACGCGTGAGGGAAGGAGTGAGTGAGGGAATGAGTGAATGAGTGGGTGCCCACGTGGAAGGAAGGCTGGACGGGTGGGCGGTTGCAAGGATGGTTGGATTGCCGGATGGATGCATTGGAGGATGGGTGAGTGAATGAATGAATGAGTGGTTGAGGGAATGAGTGAGTGAGTGAGGGAATGAGTGAGTGAGTGAGGGAATGAGTGAATGAGTGGGTGTCTACAGGGAAGGCAGGTTGGACGGGTGGGTGGTTGCAAGGATGGTTTGATTGCCGGATGGACGGATTGGGGGATGGGGGGAGTGAATGAATGAATGAGTGGGCGGGGGAATGAGTGAGTGAGTGAACGAGTGAGGGAATGAATGAGTGACGGAATGAATGAATGAGTGGGTGCCCACATAGAAGGAAGGATGGACGGGTGGGTGGTTGCAAGGATGGTTTGATTGCCAGATGGATGGATTGGAGGATGGGTGGAGTGAATGAATGAATGAGTGAGTGAGGGAAGGAGTGAGGGAATGAGTGAATGAACGCGTGAGGGAATGAATGCGTGAGGGAATG
>NW_007067789.1:88527-96643 GCF_000164805.1 Carlito syrichta | reverse complement strand
TACTCAGTGATCTATCACAGAAACAAAGAACAGAGTACCATATGTTCTTACTCATAAGCGGACCTTGAACAATTATAATACTATAAGAAAGGGATTGGCAGTAATCGGAAGCTGCCAGGGAGGAGAGATGGGATTGGCAGTTGAGGGGAACTGCTAGGGGAGGGAGGGGCGCACCTCATCAACAAGGGTACTTGCATAATTAACATTTGCATACCTAACGCTGAATTGTACCCCATATCTTTATAATAAAAATAAATAAATAAATAAAAATGAAAAAAAAAAAAGTTAGACATAGTGATGTGAGTCTATAGCCCTATCTACTTGGGAGGCTGAGGTAGGAAGATTGCTTGAGTCCAGGAGTTCAAGGTTACAATGAGCTACAATGATCATGTCACTATATTCCAGCCTGGGACACAGAGCAAGACCTATCTCTAGAATTAAAAAAAAAAAAATTAGAAAACAAGCTCCTCATAGCCTTGAAGACTCCTGAGAGACGCTAGGTGCAGTGGCTCATGCCTGTAAACCCAGCACTTTGGGAGGCAGAGGCAAGAGGACTGCCTAAACCCAGGGGTTTAAGACCAGTTTGGGCAACTTGGCAAGACACTGTCTCTACAATAAATAAATAAATAAAAATTAGCGAGGCGTGGTAGCGCATGCCTGTGGTTCCAGTTACTTGGAAGGCTGGGGCGGAAGCATCACCTGAGCTCAGAAGGTCAAGGCTGCAGTGGCCGTAAGCATGCCATCGCCCTCCAGCCTGGACAACAGAGTGAGACTCCTACTAAAAAAACCCAAAAAACAAAAAAGACTCTTAAGAGAGATGTGACTCAGTGCTATAAACTGTCCTAAACTTTATCCTTCCCAACCTACTGTCCTATTTAAATAAAAAAACAGGGAGGTAGATAACTTTTTTACAACATAGCTCTGCCTATATTCTTGCTTTACCCTAACAAGCAGTTCCACGATGTGTGCATGTCCATCAGCTGCAGCCATGTGCAAGGGGGTCCTGTCCACTTTGGTCCGAGCATCCCTGCTAACACCTGCTCGAAGGAGCACTTCTGCTGTGGAATAATGACCATACTGAGCTGCAAGGTGGAGGGGTGATGTTCCAAGCTGTGGGAAAAGAATACTCATTAAATATCCACTGTGTGCAGAGTCCTAGATTGTTACTCGAGAGACACAAATGAACAAGCTATGGCCCTTTTTTTATTTTTATTTTTTTAAGCATAGAAAAAGCAGGTTTATTGAGTACACTACAAGGGAGACAGCGGGCAGAACAGTGATAAGGGAGCTATCTGCTGGTTCTTGTCTTTTAAGAGAGAAGCTGGTTGGGTAGATAGGACTGAAGAAATTACTTAATTTAAAAATTAATATACAGCCGGGCTCGGAGGCTCAGCCTGTAATCCCGCACCTTGGGAGGCTGAGATGAGTGGATTGCCTGAGCCCACGGGTTCGAGACCCGCCTGGGCAACTTGGTGAGACCTCATCTCTACAATAAATAAAAAAATAATTAGCCAGGTATGGTAGCGCGCGCCTGTAGTTCCAGCTACTTGGAAGGCTGAGGCGGAAGGATCGCAGGAGCCCAGCAGGTCGAGGCTGCGGTGGCTGGGAGCGGCCACTGCACTCCAGCCTGGGCTACAGAGTGAGACTCCAACTAAAAAAAAAAAAATTAATATACAATGCTGGGTGCAGAGGCTCACGCCTGTAATCCCAGCACTTTGAAAGGCTGAGGCTAGAGGATTGCCTGAGCCCATGGATCTGAGACCAGCCTGGGCAACTTGGTGAGACCTCGTTTCTACAAGTCAGAAAATTAGCCAGGCAAGGTGGTACACGCCTGTGGTTCCAATTACTTGGAAGGCTAAGGTGGCAGGATCACCTGAGCCCAGCAGGTCGAGGCTGCAGTGGCCGTGAGTGTGCCACTGCACTCCAGCCTGGGCAACAGAGTGAGACTCCAACTCAAAAAAAAAAAAAAAAAAAGAAAAAAGAAAGTAAAAAACAAGCCGGGCTTGGTGACTCAGTCTGTAATCCCGCGCCTTTGGGAGGCTGAGGTGAGTGGATTGCCTGAGCCTGCAGGTTCGAGACCCGCCTGGGCAGCAAGACTTCGTCTCTACAATAAATCAAAAAAATCAGCCGGGCGTGGTAGCACATGCCTGTAATTCGGGCTACTCGGAAGGCGGAGGCAGAAGGATTGCTGGAGCCTAGCAGGCGAGGCTGCGGTGGCCGAGAGCGGCCACTGCACTCCAGTCTGGGTGACAGAGTGAGACTCCAACTCAAAAAAAAAAAGAAAAAATTAATACACTAATGGCAAATAAATATACCACCAACTATATAACTGCTAAGTATGATGGCTTTAAGTCAGGTGAATTTATCAGGTAAGATTTCCTAAAGGACATGATTTTAAGCAGGGTGTAGAAGAAGGTAAAAAAAAATAGATCAAAAAGAACATTCTGAGTCAGGGTAAAGGGAATGGAGAGACAGGTTTAAAACAATTCTTCAGCCAGGCTCGGTGGCTCAGCCTGTAATCCCGTGCCTTTGGGAGACTGAGGTAAGTAGATTGCCTGAGCCCGTGGGTTTGAGACCCGCCTGGGCAGGCGAGACCTCATCTCTACAATAAATAAAAAAAATTAGCCAGGCGTAGCATGCGCCCGTAATTCCAGCTACTTGGAAGGTTGAGGCAAAAGGATTGCCGGAGCCCAGCAGGTCGAGGCTGCGGTGGCTGGGAGCGGTCACTGCACTCCAGTCTGGGTGACAGTGAGACTCTAACTCAAAAAAACAAAACAAAACAATTCTTCAACAAAGGGCAGAAGGCCAAGCTCAGTGGTTCAGCCTGCAATCCCAGCACTTTGGGAGGCCGAGGCAAGTGGATTGGCTGAGCCCACGGGTTAGAGACCCACCTGGGCAACTTGGAGAGACCTCATTCTACAATAAATCAAAAATTAGCCAGGCATGGTAGCGCACGCCTGTAGTTCCAGCTCCTTGGAAGGCTGAGGTGGAAGGATCGCTGGAGTCCAGCAGGTCGAGGCTGAGGTGGCCAGGAACGTGCCATTGCACTCCAGTCTGGACAACAGAGTGAGATTCCAACTCAAAAAAAAAAAAAAAAAAAAAGGGCAGAAGCTTGGTCTTGTAGTCTCAACTACTTGGGCAGCTGAGGTAGGAAAATAGATTGCTTGAGGCCAGGAGTTCAAGATCAGCCTGGGCAACACAGCAAAACCCTATTTCAAAATAAAAAAAAGAAAAAGAAAAAGGACAGAGACTAGAAAGTTACATGTGGAATTCTGGGTACAAATTTGGTTAGAAAAGAAGTTTTTTGCAACAGTAAAGCAGAGCAAAAAGACTGATGAGAGCTGAATATATGAAAAGCAAAGAATAAACTAAGCAGGCTTAAAACAAAGAGCATAACACAAAGAAAGGAATAGAGAGCTATAAAAATAGAAAGTAATAAAAATTCCCGTTGCCAAATAGTGTGTCAACAACAGAAGTCAACCTGTCATCTCAATGTAAATTTTGGAGAGTTATCTGTCAGTATCCACTCTGGTCAGAGATCTATCTTCCTTTCTTTGTGTTGTGCTCTTTATTTTAAACCTGTTTGGTTTATTCTTTGCTTTTCATATATTCAGCCTTTCTGCCTGACTGGATTTAATTCTCACTCTTTTCAGGTCTATTTATAGAAATGCTAATCTTATGGGCTTCCTCTTCCTTTTTGTGAAGCATTAAGAATCTGTTGGCTTGAGCCGGGCTCGGTGGCTCAGCCTGTAATCCCGCGCCTTTGGGAGGCTGAGATGAGTAGATTGCCTGAGCCCACGGGTTCGAGACCTGCCTGGGCAGCGAGACCTCATCTCTACAATAAATCAAAAAAAATCAGCCGGGCGTGGTAGCGCATGCCTGTAATTCCGGCTACTCGGAAGGCTGAGGTGGAAGGATCTCCGGAGCCCAGCAGGTGAGGCTGCGGTGGCCGGGAGCGGCCACTGCACTCCAGTCTAGGCAACTGAGTGAGACTCCAACTCAAAAAAAAAAAAAAAAAAAGAATCTGTTGGCCTCTAAAGTTGTGGATTAATCACTCCAGAATAGAGGGCATTGGCTCATCCAAATTGTTAAAATTAGGCAATGCATGCAATTAGGCAAAGCAAAACCTGTGGATACCAAGAAAGTCCACGTTATAAGTTGGACTTGGATCTTCTGAAACTCTCTGGCCTCCAAGCTGGTTGACTAGGCTCATCAAATTACACCTTCCTCTTTCATGTTTTTTTTGAGTGGTAAAGGAAGCAAAATGGCTAGACTTTTCTTTATGAACCAGGACATACTGGAGAAAAGGAAATGCATTCATTATACTGATGTTACTTAATTTCTAGCTAGTCACGGACGCCTAAAACCCAAGCACACTCCAGAGAGAATTAAGCCTTTAGAAAATACTCTAAAAAGCATTACAGAAAATCACAAGTACATAATACCTTAAAATTATCACCTATATATCCACAGGAGACTCTTTCAATTTGGAAAACTAAAAGAAAAAGAAAACCATATATTCAGATGAGACAAAGAACAAAAAGCTCATTGCAAGGGATATGAGGCAGAAAGGGAATGAAGAGAAATCAGTAAAGTCTGTTTAGTCTCTAAGTAAAAGGTTGGTAAAAGCATACACTGGAAATGACTAAGAGACCTTTCTGCTACACTTACCCAGTCTGTGGTAAATGGGGCGCCATTTGCCATCAATGTTCTCACTTCATCATCTTGGCCTTTTCTTGCTGCTTCTAGCAACCTCTTTCCCAAGTCCACCAAAGACATCTTTATGCATAGGAACAAAAGTTTTCAGGTAGCTGCAAGTCAAACATAAGGAAAGCCGCCTGTAAATGTTTTCTGAAGACTTTTTATGCTTGTATATAAATATATATGTCACGTCTCAAGTTGACTGGTAGGTCACTCCTTTTCTACCTCATCTAACACAAACAATTAGATATTTGGGAATGTTTCAGACCCTAATGGTTAGTGCCTTCACTTTCAGTCTCCAAATACCTTGGAAATATGTGCAAAGTACTACTACCATTTCTAGTTTAGGGAATCAATAAATCACCATTTCACCCCTTGAAAAGAAGAGATGTAGAATATTCGTGTAAGGAACACAGTATAGAGTAATAAAGCATGCACTCTGAGTTCCAGGCAGGGAGCAAAAAGGATGCCCACCTGTTAGACTGCTGCGGCACAGAAATCACGTGGCCCATATTAGCAACTAAGTACTCTTTCTGAAGACATGTAGGTCTTTGGATGGCACAATGAAACAGGATACAAGGTTTCTAGGTCAAACTGCATCTTAATCTTGTTTTTATCTTCTGACTGGTGTAAAGATATAACAATGATTAAACTTTAAGAACAGCAAACCCGTACTGGTCAAACACTGACCTGCTTAGGCCAGAAGTTCATAAAGTGTGGTTCATGGACCCCTGATGGTCCCTGATACCCCTTCAGGGATCCATGAGGTCAAAACTATTTTTATTATAATACAAGGACATTATTGTCTTTTTCACCATGTTAACATTTGCACTGATTTTGCAACTTCAACAGTTTTTAGGCAGTGTTATTACTGCCCTAGCAAAAATTAAACTGTTCTATTAGCTATTGTATTCTTCACTGCCTGTACTTTCAGGGTAAAAAGTCAATTCTACTTAAGAATATCTTTGATGAAGCAGTACAAATGACTAATTTTATTAGCTCTCAACACCTGAATACATGTGTTTAAAGTTTCTGTATGGGCCAGGTGCGATGGCTCATGCCTATAATTCTAGCACTTTAGGAGGCCGAGGTGAAAGGATTGCCTGAGCCTATGGGTTCGAGACCAGCCTGGGCAACTTGGTGAGACCTCATCTCTATAAATCAAAAAATTAGCCAGGCATGCTGGCACACACGTGTAGTTTCAACTACTTGGAAGGTTGTGGCAGAAGGATCACCTGAGCCCAGTAGATCGAGGCTGTGGTGGTTGTGAGCATGCCACTGCACTCCAGCCTGGGTGACAGAGTGAGACTCCAACTCAAAAAAAAATTCTGTATGAAAAAACAAGAAATATATATAAAACACTTCTCCTGCTTACTGAAACATGATGGTTTTCTTGAGAAAAAGCACTGAGTGATTAAGATGCAAGCTGAAATAACTGTTTGTTTGTTGTTGTTTTTTTTTTGAGTAGGAGTGTCACTCCATCGTCCAGGCTGGAGTGCAGTGGCATGCTCATAGCTCAGGTGATACTTCTGCCTCAGCCTTCCAAGTAGCTGGAACGACAGGCACACATCACCACAACCAGCTAATTTTTTGATTTATTGTAGAGACAAGGTCTCACCAAATTACCCAGCTGGTCTTGAACCCCGATGCTCAGGCAATCCTCTCGTCTCCACCTCCAAAGTGCTAGGATTACAGGCATGAGCCACCGCATCCAGTGAAATAACTGCTTTTATCATGGAACATTTTTATTTTTATTTTGAGTTGGAGTCTCACTGTCACCCAGGCTGGAGTGTAGTGGCATGCTCACAGTCACCACAGCCTTGACCTGCTGGGCTCAGGCGATCCTTCTACCTCACCTTTCCAAGTATTGGAACCACAGGCATGCTCTACCACATCCAGCTAATTTTTTTTTGAGTCGGAGTCTCACTCTGTCGCCCAGACTGGAGTGCAGTGGCCGCTCCCGGCCACCGCAGCCTCGGCCTGCTGGGCTCCGGCGATCCTTCCACCTCAGCCTTCCGAGTAGCCAGAATTACAGGCATGCGCCACCACGCCCGGCTGATTTTTTGATTTATTGTAGAGATGAGGTCTCGCTGCCCAGGCGGGTCTCGAACCCGCGGGCTCAGGCAATCCACTCACCTCAGCCTCCCAAAGGCGCGGGATTACAGGCTGAGCCACCGAGCCCGGCCCAGCTAATTTTTTAATTTTTTTTTTTTTGAGTTGGAGTCTCACTCTGTCACCCAGACTGAAGTGCAGTGGATGCTCCTGGCCACCGCAGCCTCAACCTGCTAGGCTCCGGCTATCCTTTCAAGTAGCTGGAACTACAGGTGCGCGCTAGCACTCCCAGCTAATTTTTTTGATTTATTGTAGAGATGAGGTCTCGCCAAGTTGCCCAGGCGGGTCTCGAACCCACGGGCTCAGGCAATTCACTCACCTCGGCCTCCCAAAGCGTTGGGATTACAAACTGAGCCACAGAGCCCAGCCTAATTTTTCAATTTATTATAGAGACAAGGTCTTGCCAAGTTGTCCAGGCTGGTCTTGAACCCCTGGGCTCACGTAACCCTCTCACTTCCAACTCCCAAACTGCTGGATTACAAGTGTGAGTCACCACATTCAGTCATGGAACATTTTTATGTGAAAGAATGATGAATAGACAAACTAAAGACTTAAGTATATGGCAGATTTTTTTTTTGAGTTGGAGTCTCACTCTGTCGCCCAAGTTAGAGTGCAGTGACATACTCACGGGCACCACAGCCTTGACTTGATGGGCTCAGATGATCCTTCCACCTCAGCCTTCCAATATATATATTTTTTTGAGTTGGAGTCTCACTCTGTCGCCCAGACTGGAGGGCAGTGGCCGCTCCTGGCCACCGCAACCTCGACCTGCTGGGCTCCGGCGATCCTTCTGCCTCAGCCTTCCCAGTAGCTGGAACTACAGGTGCATGCTACCACATCCGGCTCATTTTTGATTTATTGTAGAGATGAGGTCTCGCCAAGTTGTCCAGGTGGGTCTCGAACCCGCGGGCTCAGGCAATCCACTCACCTCAGCCTCCCAAAGCCACAGGATTACAGGCTGAGCCGCCGAGCCCTCCAATATTTTTTAAAATGAATAAAATAAGCTGCCACTTCAAAGAGTTATCAATGATAATTTGAGCTTTCATACAAAAATTAGAATTTTGGAGTGCCTACATCTACCATGTACATGACAACTTACTATTAAAGACTTTTCCAATGAAACACATGGCAATATTTGTGATTTTTTGATAATGTATAATAAAATGCATCAACATTTGGATGATCTGCATAATTTGGTAAGCCAATATTTTCCAAATGACCAAAGCCAAATGTTATAAAATCAGGCATGAGCCGGGCTCGGTGGCTCAGCCTGTAATCCCGCACCTTTGGGAGGCTGAGGTGA
>NW_007067789.1:85891-88217 GCF_000164805.1 Carlito syrichta | reverse complement strand
AAAAAAAAAAAAAAAAAAATCAGGCATGAGTAAAAAAATTCACAGTGGGGCTGGGTGTGGTGATTCAAGCCTGTAATACCACCAGCACTTTGGGATGCCAAAGCAAGAGGATTGTCTGAGCCCAGGGGTTTAAATCCAGCCTGGGCAACATGGCAAGACTTTGTCTTTATAATAAAGACAAAGTTATAATAATTCACAGTGGGGCTGGGTGTGATGGTGCATACCTGTGGTTCCAACTACTTGGAAGGCTGAGATGGAGGGATTGCCTGAGCCTAGCAGGTCAAGACTGTGGTGGCTGTGATCATGCCACTGTACTCCAGTCTGGGTGACAGAGTGAGACTCCAAATCAGAAAAAAAAAAAAAAAAAAATCAAAGTGAAAGACCATAACAGGAGACAGAAGTTCATTGTCATTGATACTGTTTCACATTCTTCGTTGCAACTGAGTTTTTTTTTTTTTTTTTTGAGTCAAGGTCTCATTCTGTTGCCCAGACTGGAGTGCAGTGGCACAGTTACCATTATAGTTCACCACAGATCATGGATCACCACAGATCATCCCTCATGGCTCACCTCCTGGGCTCAGGGATCCTTCCGCCTCAGCCTCCAGAGTAGCTGGGGCTCCAGGCATGCATCACCACACCTGGCGGATTTTTTGTAGAGATAAGGTCTGTCTATGTTGTCCAGGTTGGTAACGAACTCCTGGGCTCAAGCAACCTGCTCGCCTCGGTATCCCATAGTGCTGGGATTACAGGCATGAGCCATTGAGCCCAGCCTAAATAAGCTGATTTTTATCCCACTCTAACTAGTATCTTCAGCAGCAGTCACTGCTTTCCGCTACCTCATACATACAGTCTGTCCTCACATGCACACTCATTGCTCTTCTTTAATCATATCTGTGAGTCACGTACCAGTACCACTAAATGGCAGCCTACCCAGATATGTTATCCCATTCTTTAAACAAGTCCTGAAAAGCCCTATGTCTTACTATAAGAGATATAATTAAATTTTGGGATTAGAACATAAAAAAGATGTTACATTCATCATCTGATATGAAAACGGTCTCCTAGAAACGTGCTCTTCAAGGCTCTCTTCTCCCCCATCCTCAGTTACTTTTCTGGGTTAACTTGAAGCATCTATCTTAAGTAAAATATAATTTTAAATAATGGCATTTTGAGGGGACTATGTGCCATTCTCCCAGGAATCTACATCAATGCTGGCAGGACCCACAAGGTAAGAGACAGTCTAATAAACTAAAGAACAATCTGGGCACTTCTGACTCCCTGATTACTAACAATACCTAACAGTATTCTCCCTCATTGGAGGTGCCTCCACTTTTCCTATATATAAAGTGAGGAAACAAAATCTGGCCTAACTTGTCTTCTAGGATTTTGGAGATGAATAAAATAACAAAATAGCCTGGGGTAGCATGTGCCTATATTCCCAGTGCATGGGGAGGTATGAGACAGGTGGACTGATTGAGGTCAGAAGATGGAGACCAGCCTGGGACACACAGAGAGACCTCTCTCTACAAAACATTTTTTTTTTTTTTTTTGAGTTGGAGTCTCACTTTGTCGCCCAGACTGGAGTGCAGTGGCCGCTCCCGGCCACCACAGCCTCGACCTGCTGGGCTCCGGCGATCCTTCCACCTCAGCCTTCCAAGTAGCCAGAATTACAGGCATGTGCTACCACGCCCAGCTGGTTTTTTTTTTTTATTATTTATTGTAGAGATGAGGTTTCGCTGCCCAGGCGGGTCTCGAACCCGCGGGCTCAGGCAATCCACTCACCTCAGCCTCCCAAAGGCGCGGGATTACAGGCTGAGCCACCAAGCCCGGCTTCTACAAAACATTTTAAAAATTAGTTAGGAATGGTGGCACATGCCTGTAGTCCCAGCTACTTGGGGGCTGAGGCAGGAGGATCACTTGAGCCCGGGAGTTGAAAGCTGCAATGAGCTATGATTGTGCCATTGCACTACAGCCTGGGCAACAAGACTGAAACTTTGTCTCTAAAAATAAAATAAGGCTGGATGGGGTGGCTCACACCTGTAACCCCCATACTTTGGGAGACTGAGGCAAGGATTGCTTGAGTCCAGGAATTCCAGACCAACCTAGGCAACAAAAATAAAACTAAAAAATTAGCCGGGCTCAGTGGCTCAGCCTGTAATCCCGCGCCTTTGGGAGGCTGAGGTGAGTGGATTGCCTGAGCCCGCCTGGGCAGGCGAGACCTCATCTCTACAAAAAATCAGCCAGGCATGCTAGCACACGCCTGTAATTCCGGCTACTGGGAAGGCTGAGGTGGAAGGATCACCAGAGCCCAGCAGGTCGAGGCTGC
>NW_007067789.1:79641-85871 GCF_000164805.1 Carlito syrichta | reverse complement strand
AAAAAAAAAAAAAAAAAAAATTAGCCTGGCGTGGTGGTGTGCATCTGTAGTCTCAGTTTCTCGGGAGACTGAGGTGGATCACCTGAGTCCAGGAAGTCAAGACTGCAGTAAGCCCTGAATCATGCCACTGCACTCCAGCCTGGGCAACAGAGTGAGACTCTGACTCAAAATTTAAAAAAATGAAAAAGAAAACAAAGCACCCACTCTCCCTCCCAAACAAACACACAAAAACTTTCAATAAGTATGTGTGTATATGTGTGTGTGTGTGTGTTTGTTTTGAGTTGGAATCTCATTCTGTGGATGGAATGCAGTGGCCCGTTCACAGCCACCACAACCTCAACCTGCTGGGCTCAGACGATCCTTCTGCCTTAGCCTTCCAAGTAGCTGCAACTACAGGCATGTGCCACCACGTCCGGCTAATTTTTTGATTTATTGTAGAAACGAGGTCTAGACAAGTTGCCCAGGTTGGTCTCAAACCCGTGGGCTCAGACAATCCTCTCACCTCGGCCTCCCAAAGTGCTGGGATTATAGAAGTGTGTTTTAATAATTTACGAAGTGCTTGAGCTCTTGACAATAAAGTACTCTATTTTCAAAGAGTAATTACTTTTGTTTCTATAAGAATTTGGGCGGGGCAGTTTTCTCCTCATTGTGATCAAAGCAAGTATGAAGACAGATGCTTAAGAACATCTCTGCTCGACTGGGTGGATCAAGTGGCCAGATGACAGTATGGCCCCTGATGGCCAAAAGTGTAGTTAAATCGTTGAAGATAAGCCATACACAGTCCTCTTCCAAAGACGTGAGAGGAGACAGAGAGAGAGAGAGACAGGAGAGAAGAGAGTGTGTACGTTCCGGGAAGAGGGAGAGGAACGGAATGACCTCTGAGCCAAAGGAATTTGTAAGAGGAGGAGAAGGCCAACGGGAAGGAGGATGCAACTGAAGAATCCACGGTTCTTTCTGGATTGCACAAGTCCCCACTGGGCGGCCAGCTGTACAAACAACTGTGCAAGAACCGGAGGCGGGGCCCCTTCTGCTCCGGTTCCGGCTCCTGAGTTCACTAACGATCCTGAGATCGTTGGGGTCAGAGAATGGCAGTCCCCGTGTCTCCCTCCAGCACAAATCCTCCAGGTCCTCACACCAGCGTTGTGCCCTTCCGAAAGCCGGGAGCCCGTGCGGGGGTCTCAGCCTCGGCCCCGGCTCCGCGCCGCCCCCTGGCGGTCACCTCTGCGGCCTGGGCTTCCCTCGGTCCAGCTCCCCAGCCCCAGGTCTTACACCCACCCCCTTCTTCACCTCCTTCCAGTCCCCTCCCCTTCCTCCCGACAGCATCCCCTTCCTCTCGTCCCCCTCCCCCCGCCGCCCCGCTTCGGTGAGGGGGCTCTGCTCGGTCCGCACCCAGGAGTCCGGGGCCGGGCTGGGCAGCGGCGCGACTTGTCACGGCGCTTTCCGCGCCAGCCCTGACGCCCCCAAGTCCACGCATCTCTTCTTCCCCCTCACCTCCTCGTCCGGGACGCTGCCGGCTGCGCTTCCGCCGAGCCCGCCAGTTTAGTCCCGTTTCCTTCTCTAGTTAAGACTCCCTGTCAGTGACGGTTACTTTTTGGCCTTTGCACGGATGCATGTTTTGGGGGCCTTTAACCCCCCCTCGTGGAGAAATGGAGGCAACAAAATGGCGGACCCGGAAGTGAAGGCGCCGCGAGTCAGCGTGCCGGCGGAGGGATCTGTGCGGGCAACGTGATCACAGGACACAGCCTTCCATCCGAGCAGAAAGGGGCTGCCCGGCCGGGGCTCGCTTCCCCTCTGCTGAAGGGCTTTCGCGGTGGGAAAGTGCGTGTCGGAGACACCCGAGGCAGGACTACTTAACGGGGCGGAGGACTCTTGGTTACGCGGCCCACGTGTCTTAAAGTTCCAGCAGGGGACGGACCCCGACGGCTGTGTGGGCGCCAAGAACCCGGCGAGCCTCTCCGGGGGAGTCAGATGATGCATCGGGCCTGGAGTTTGCGTCCTACCTCTCGGCTGCTCCGGGGGGCCAGGCTTAGGGTTGACGGGACAGCCTCGCTTTTTCGTCTCAACCTCGGGTGAAGCTGCTTGGGACGTTCCTGGCTTTGCTCGTGAATTGGGCTCTGGAGCCCGACGGGCACATATTTCCAGTTACAGCCTGGATGCAGTAAGGGCCCCAGAGCCAAGCTGTCGGCGCGGACGGTGGAACAAATAACTGAGTCATTTCTTTTTGGGAGCCTGGAAGAGGATGGAGCATGCGTTTGCAAACCCTTTAAGTCACTTTATTTACCGGTTGACCCACGTCTCCGCCCATCAGTTGCTATGACTAAAGGCCTCCGAAAAGTCAGGGAAGAAACCCTTGAGAAGCCAGTAAAAATAGAAAAGGACACATCACTTATCCTTCCTGGTCCGTTGTTTATTAGACTTTGACCATCTTTAGGTGGTGCACCATGCAAGGCCTGGGAGGAGGTTTTTACCTTTCCTCCCTCCTCTGAACTCTAGAGCCAACATGGTGCCATCTTTAAAGTATTTACAGCACACAGACCAACACTACCCACATTGTTGCTTACGGCTTCCCTTTTAAATGTGAGAATCAGAATCTTGTCTCATTCCTGTGTACGTCCTTTGTGTGGCTCAGTGCCTTTCATATACTAGGCACACGAAAATGCAAGTTAGTTTCAAATAGTTTTTTGGAATGAGGTGTTACACATAAGCGGATAACATCAGTTTCTTAGTCACCTAGCAGAATTATTGCCTGAAATATAACGGGCAAGCAGAAGAGTGGTGTAGCTTTCTCCCCAACTACCTAATTTTAAGTTGATTTCACCCCTTTCCGTGTTATTGTTCAACCTGAGGTTCACATTTAATGTATAAGTGCTATTCAAATCATTCTTCCTCAGCCAGGCATCTGTAATCCCAGCAATTTGGGAAGATTGCTTGAGTCCGGGAGTTTAAGACCAGCCTGGGCAGCAACATAGTAAGATCTCATCTCTACAAAAAAAAAAAGTTAAATATTAGCTGGGAGCTGGGCTTGGTGGCTCAGCCTGTAATCCCGCGCTATGGGAAGCTGAGGTGAGTGGGTTGCCTGAGCCCGTGGGTTCGAGACCCGCCTGGGCAACTTGGCAAGACCTCATCTCTACAATAAATCAAAAATTAGCTGGGTGTGGTAGTGCGAGCCTGTAGTTCCAGCTACTTGGAAGGCTGAGGCGGAAGGATCGCCGGAGCCCAGCAGGTCGAGGCTGCGGGAGCCGGGAGCAGCCACTGCACTCCAGTCTGGGTGACAGAGTGAGACTCCAACTCAAAAAAAAAAAAATTAGCTGGGCATGGTGGCAAGTGCCTCTAGCTCCAGCTACTCAGGAGGCTGAGGCCAAAGGACTGCCCGAGCCCAGGAGGTTGAGGCTGCGAACAGTGATCATGACATTGCACTCCACCTTGGGCAATAGAGTGAGACCCAGACTCAAAAAATTCTTCCTCAAAGTTGAATATTAGAAAGATAAAATGTATGGCCAGGCTCGGTGGCTCAGCCTGTAATCCCGCGCTTTGGGAGGCCAAGGTGAGTGAATTTCCTGAGTCCGTGGGTTCGAGACCCGCCTGGGCAACTTGGCAAGACCTCATCTCTACAATAAATCAAAAAAATTAGCCGGGTGTGGTAGCGCGTGCCTGTAGTTCCAGCTACTTGGAAGGCGGAGGCGGAAGGATCGCCGGAGCCCAGCAGGTCTAGGATGAGTCAACGGCCACTGCACTCCAGTCTGGGCGACAGAGTGAGACTCCAACTCAAAAAAAAAAAAAAAAAGAAAGAAAGATAAAATGTATAAACTGAATGTGAAGGCAAGGCTAATTTCTGAGATCTATATTGCTTTCCTGTGAAGAGAGAGACAACTGGAATCCATTCCTGGGATTGACTGTCTTTATTCAATGAGTAAATGGCAGCACAAATCAGCAAAATTTTGGAAGGAGTGGGGTCAAGACATAGGGTCAGAATTATTTATCTCATGGTCTCAATTAGTAGCTTGTCTAAGGCCCATTGATCAGTACCATACGTTGCAAATACAGGAGAACAAGACAAATACTAGGGACCAAACCCTATGCCTTTTAAAAGACTGAATCAAAGCCTTACAAATCATAATAGCAAGAATATATTTTAAGATATATCTAACTTCAACCCACAGGAGCAAAGTTGTAAAGTGAGTGGCCTTGAAGAAGGAACACCCTTTTGAGAAAAAGAGATTAGCTGTGTCTGAAATGATTCAATGTTTTTCTCAAGTTTCACTTGCCATAATGTGTTATTTCCTCTTGTTTTATACCTTTAGCTACCCCCACTTTCTCGAGATAAAGAAGCAGCAGGATCAAAAAAGCAAGAAACTTATCTTCTTAGCTTTTTAGGAGTCCTCCTGTTTTATAGCAGATAATCTCAAACTTCCAAGGTTTTCATTAACCCTTGACAAAATAGTTGTGTTTATAGGCCTAGAGCAGGAAATTAGGAAGGTCTGAGTCATCTCTGAAGCTGATTAAAATGGAGTAAAAAAATTAGTCTTCCGTTTTGCACCACTGCACTACTCTCTGATGTCCCCATCAGGCCTAGTTTCTGGAATTAATTTTTGGAGGGAAAAGGAGAAATCCCTGTGACCCAATACTCCATTGCTTGAACCCTTTACTTTGTAGCTTGAGGGTTCTTGAGAGAAATGGAGTAAATAGATAAATAAATACATAAATAAATAAATACAACTCAACTCTGGCAGATTCATCAGCACCACCAACACAATAGAGGAGAGAGAACAAGATTAAAATGCGAAAGGGGTGGGAAGGAAGGGGCTTGAAAGGGAAGACAGGGCAAGAAGGGGGAGAGAAGTCTTGGCCTCAGAGCAAGTCCAGTTCGAAGGAGTGGATGCTGGCGATGGGAGCTCTCCAGAAGTTGAAGGTGCTGTACTCAAGGAGGGCATCAGCTTCAGGGCTTTTCTCTCGCTCTGCTCCAGTGGCTTGCCCGGTCATTTTGCTAACGCTGCTGTCCTTCATCTTGTAGGTGGACGTGTCTGACAGACCCAGGCCTTCCAGCTCCGACAGATCCAGTTCTGGGATGGGCATCCTCCAGAAAAGAAAGGAGCTGTACTGGCTACTCACAGGGTCCCTCATAGCTTTCTGGAAAGAAACCACTTGTCAGTCTTCAGGCTACAGCAGTATCTTTGGGGCCTACGGCCTCTCTTTGCTTAGAAACTCCACAGCCAGGGTACCTGCATAATGAACATTTGTATACCTAACCTTGAATTGTACCCCACATCTTCAAAATAAAAAAATTAAAGGCTAAAAAAAAATACAGTTATCTATCGATTAAAAAAAAATTATTAAAAAAAAGAAGAAGAAACGCCACAGCCCCACGTGCACCTGGACATAATCCACGTTTCCTAGGACAAGCTTCAGAAACCCTTCCATCATTACCATGTCCTAACTTCTCCCCATCTTGGAATGACTTATTTACTGCACTAAACAGATCTTGGGTTTGATTTTCAAGGCCCCTGCTCATTCCTGAGGAATGAGTTGTATTCATTCATGTTTTAACTCTCTCCATTCTCCACCTTATCATCCTTCCCAAATTTCAACAGCCCAAGTTCCAAGAGCATCCCTCTCCCCAAAACTCTTAGTATACTTATAAACACTTCACTTCTTCCTGACTTGGGTTTAATAGGTCATAGTATGTGTGAAAAGGCCTTCCATGGCATTTCTGCTTTCTACTTGCCTTCTTGCCTTCTAAACCCTACTATAAACTCGCATCTTCCAGGATGACTTCCTTAAACTTCCTGTTTCCTCCAGCATCTCCCCCAACACCCTGTAGAGTTTTACCTAAATCGCTATTGATGTATTTATGTATAGGGATGGTCTTATCTCCTTCAGCAGACTGGGCAAAACCAGTCTGTTTTACCCAAAGGCAAAAACAGTCAACTTTCTTTTTTTTTTTTTTTGGAATTGAAGTCTTACTCTGTCGCTCAGGCTGGAGTATAGTGGCACATTCATGGCCACCACAGTCTCCACCAGCTGGGCTCAGGCAATCCTCTCTCAGCCTTCCAAGTAGCTGGAACTTTAGGCGTGCGCTACCATGCCCGGCTAGCTTTTGCGATTTATTGTAGGGACGAGCTCTCGCCAAGTTGCCCGGGCTGGTCTTGAACCCCTGGGCTCAAGCAATCCTCTCGCCTTGGCCTCCCAAAGTGCTGGGATTACAGGCTTGAGCCACCGAGCCCGGCTTTTTT
>NW_007067789.1:77875-79621 GCF_000164805.1 Carlito syrichta | reverse complement strand
TAAGAGATGAGGTCTAGGGGAAAAAAAAAAGAGATGAGGTCTTGGCTGAGTGCAGTGGCTCAAGCCTGTAATCCCAGCAGTTTGGAAGGCCAAGGCAAGAGAATTGCCTGAGCCCAGGGGTTCCAGACCAGCCTGGGCAACTTGGCGAGAGATCGTCTCTACGATAAATAAAAAAATTAGCCGGGCAACATGGCGTGCACCTGTACTTCCAGTTACTTGGAAAACTGAGGCAGAAAGATCGCCTGAGCCCAGCAGGTGGAAGCTACGGTGGCTGTGAGCATGCCGCTGCACTCCAGCCTGGGTGACAGGGTTAGACTCCAACTCAAAAAAAGAGATGAAGTCTTGCTATGTTGCCTAGGCTGGTCTCAAACTCCTGGGCTCAAGCAATTCTTTTGCCTCAGCCTCTTAAAGTGCTAGGATTACAGGCATGAGCCACTACACCTGGCCTAGTCTACTTTCTCTGTGCCACAAGTGCTGGCCTTTCCACACAAAGACATTCAAGGCTGCTGATTTTCTCTATTTAATAAATTGAATACTGTGCCACTCCAGACTATTAGTCTACAGATAAGCCTTAACAGTCGCTTTCTCCCTAGCCTACCTCTCTTTCAGACAAATCCAGGTGCTAAAAGAATCTTCCTATACCATAGCAGGGTCTCTTTTGTCTCATCCCATGCTAGGTTGTACCTGATGATAGAGCAAATGGATTGGAAATCCCAGGTAGGGAAGTCAAGTTTAGAACAGAAGAGGTCCCTTAACAGAATCTGATACTTTTCCAAGCTTTCCAGGGTAGTTCTATCAGCTTTTTTCCTCCTCCTACCTATGCCCTACCTGCTATTATATGACACACAGCTCCTTGCAGACTCCACTCTGCTACTCACTAGTTAAGGGTAGGGGCAAGAAGCACTAGTTGAACGCTCCTAAAGAAGCAGAGAGAACATTCCACTGCCTCCAAAAATAGAACCCCAAGTTACAAAAGGCCCTTCTCCAACACACCCCATTGGCTGTCACCAGGCCTGAAATTCCAAATAGTGGCCTTAAGTAGGTTCCAAAATGTTTCCATATAATTTGAAATTGCTAAGGCAGAAAAAGAAAGCCTTAATCTAGAACACAGTGATATGTGAGAGTGTGGGGGTTTCGGGAGTGGTGAGTGGGTCGGCTAGGATGTTTTTAATGTTAAAATTGAATTCTGAGTTGCTCTCTTTTTTGTGTGTCGGAGTCTCACTCTGTTGCCCAGATTGGAGTGCAGTGGCACACTCACAGCTACCGTAGCCTTGACCTGCTGGGCTCATGTGATCCTTCCACCTCAGCCTTCCGCATAGCTAGAACTACAGGCATGCACCACCACACCTGGCTAATTTTTTGATTTATTGTGGAGACTGGGTCTCACCAAGTTGCCCAGGCTGGTCTCCAACTCCAGGGGTCAGGCAATCCTCTTGCCACGGTTTCCTAGTATGAGCCTCTGCACCCAGCTCTGAGTTGTTCTTTTTAGGTTCAAGTTCCAAAATAAACCCTGGGAACTGGGCATTATTCAGCAGAGAAGCTGCTTAGAAAGAAGGTGAAGAGCCGGGCTCAGTGGCTCAGCCTGTAATCCCGCGCTTTGGGAGGCTGAGGTGAGTGAATTGCCTGAGCCCACGAGTTGGAGACCCGCCTGTGCAACTTGGCAAGACCTCATCTCCACAATAAATCAAAAATTAGCCAGGCGTGGTAGTGCGCGCCTGTAGTTCCAGCTACTTGAAAGGCTGAGGC
>NW_007067789.1:74892-77841 GCF_000164805.1 Carlito syrichta | reverse complement strand
CCCAAACAAAAAAAAAAAAAAAAAAAAAGAAGGAGGGTGATGCAGGGATTGGAGCAGGGTGGGGGAGCATGCGGGAAAGGTGAGGTCATCATCCTATGATATTCAGCTCTCATCATCTTAGTAATTTGCAGAGACATGTGTACAGAAAGAGAGCTATAAAAAATGGCTGTGCCTATTAACCAACAAACCCCTGCTTAAGTCTGGGGCTAGAGAGATCCTAAGAAGCACACCCAGGAATCCACGCTGTTGCTGACTTCTGCCCACAGGGATTGCTACACATTAGCAGGTATTTCCCTGGCTAGCTGGCTTCTTTATCTCTATCTCCTCCCTTACAAGTCTCCTCCAGAGTTAGCTTAAAATAATGCTGGGCACATAGGCTCTTTACAAAATAGAATCATAGGGAGAAAACTGAATTTTTAAACCAGGAGATACCTTAGAAATTATGTAGTGATTTGTGAGGACTTGCAACCAGTTTGTATAGAACCCAGGTCTCCAGATTCCCAATCTGATCCCTTTTTATGTTGAAGATAGACAGCTGCTTACAGCTTTATATAACCCTCTACCAGTATTCTCAAAACTTACAGGAATTCTTAGCTTCTGAAGTACAGATAATCTATGGGTTAGGTGTTATTGTTCCTGTAATTCTGATCCGACTGGTTAAAAAGCAAAAGGCAGTAGAGTGCAAGCTAGAATCTAAAAAGGGGAAAAGCTCTTTGACAAATGAATTCCTTTCCTTCAATCAAAGCGTGTATAAAAACTGCCTGAACAGTCCCTGTGTCTTTGGCAGAGCTATCTTGCAAATTAAGAAGCTAAAGGCAATTTTATGAAATAGCAACTCAAAAGGCCTAAAATCACTAACTGTGTCATTGACCCAGAGGCATGTACAGAGGATACCCATTGCATTCAAGAAAGACACTCGTATAAGCATATATGGCATTAAAATCAAGTCAAGAACATAAAGTAAGACTACACAGAAAATTGAAGCTAAAAGAGGATATTTACTAATGGAAATAGTAATTACATTTTTTACTTTAGTATGGATTTAATTCCCAAGTCCTTCAAATTTTATTCCAGTCAGCTTCCCCTTCCCCTGCCCACATTTGTCTTTACATCTGTCATTTACTTTTATCTTAAAGGCTTGGACAGTCGCTTGTACCATAACATGTGTTCAATAAATGCTTCCCACCAGCCTTCATTTTAAATTATCCAGATACTTTAGGTAAAAGTAATTTCTAAATACCACTCTATTCTTAGAGATACTTTATTAGCAAATATACAAATTAGAGAGATACACTCTGAGCCACACAGACACACCCAAATACCCTTTGTCCAGACCCTCTTTGGGCATCCAAGGCCTACTCAACAGGGCCTTGCTGTGTCATGCTGACACCATGGGGATGGGGGGAGCAAGAGTGGTGATGGTGGAGGGGAATGGAAGTTCTCTGGTGTCTTGTCTGTGAGCTTGGATTTTCCTGCTAGCTATGTCCTTCCCCCTCATTCCACTGAGCTGCAAAGAAGCATTCCTGTTCCAGAATCTGTCCCCCCGTATTTAGCTCCTGTGGGCTGTACTGATTTCAATATGTGATCGGTTCTCTAACACAAAGACCCCCATCTTTCCCTACCTCAAGCTGCCTCTTTCTTTGGAGCAAAGGTTTGAGATGGGGAGAAAGAGATTGTCAAAAGAAAGGTCACATTACTCCCAACATTATCCCAATTATCCCCTCAAACTTTCTCCTATATAGACAAATGGTACACTACAAAAAAAAAAAAATTGCAAATATAGGAAGGTAGAGGCCAGAGACATGCAGTAGGACTAAAGATTTCATCAAATAACTGGCAGAACAAATTAGAGCTCGAACAGGAAGATAAGTAGGCTGAAGATATTAAATGCACAGGACAACAGATTATAGAAAAGATATTTGCGAGAAGGAAGTCGTTGCTGAGAAATAACTACATATAATTGTTCGAAATTAATGTCTGTGCACAGGATAAGGAGGTATGGATGCCGTGAGCAAATAACACCCATTGTTCATAGCGCCCCCATCTCTCCCCTTGAACTGTCCCCCCACCTCATCATTATTTGGGGTCTTCAGTCTGACTATAAGAAGCTGCTCTTCTGTCTCTGCAATCCCCTGTACCCCCCTCAGTTTGCTTTACCTGTTATCAATGAATGACTAGCGTGTTCCAAAGACGGAGGGCGTGCCTGGGGGCTCCGGGGTCTGCGCTGGGCTAGAGAAACAGAAAGCTGTGGGGGCTTCCACGGCTTTGTCTTCTCACTCCCTCTCCCTCTCCAATGACTGAGTCTGTCTGCCCAGTCTCCCCCTGCAATGCAGCCCCTCCTAAGGAGGGCGGAAGGACTCCCCGCCCCCTCCCTGCCTGACTCGGCTAATTCAAATGATAGGTTCCAGAGCACGTTAGGGAGACAGGATTCGAGCATCTCTGTAGGCTTATTGGGCTGCACAATTACCCCCGATCCCTTCCGGCACCTCCGCGCCGACTGGGGGAGCAATGAATGAGCAGGTAACTAGCCTCGAATTTTAGGTTTATGGATTCAAAACCTTCACTCTGGACACAATGGAAAGAAGGGTTCCTTTCTTCCCCAGTCTCATAAAGGCTTTAGGTACTGGCGTTGTGGAGAAATTCTCCACCCCTCCCGGACCCCTGCTCCTCTCAACTCGCCCCTCTACCCTCACCAAGGGGGAATAACCCTAGCCCTGTTCCGATTTGGGGAGAGCACAAGAGATGGGGGGCGAGGTGCTTCTGCGGGTCTCTGAGCTTGGTTAGGTCTGGGGGGGCTGGGGCGCCCCGCTTCGTTATGCCTCCAAAGGCCCGGCACGCCAAGGGCACGCGGATCCCGGGGCCCCAGCCTGGTGCCGGGCCCTCCCGGAGGTGCCCACGTGCCCGCGTCCGCCCGGCGGGGGCGGCGGCCTCGGGGGCTGCGGGTCCCCC
>NW_007067789.1:28561-74546 GCF_000164805.1 Carlito syrichta | reverse complement strand
GGGGGAGGAGGGCGGCCGGGGCTGGCGAGCTGCTGGGTCGGTGGGAAAAGGGGGGCGCTCCCAGGTGACAGTCCTCGTCCACGCCCGTGGGGTGCGCGGGCCGAGGCCGCTGAGGAAGGAAGGGAAAGAAAGGACTGGAATGTTGGGAGAGGTGGGAGAGGTGGGAGAGGGAGAGGGTCCGGCAGAATGGGGGGGGTCACGTTCAGGGTTGGGAGGGGCGGAGAGTTTCTGGGTAGAGTTGGGGGGGGAGTGGAGTTTATGTGATTGATTATGTTGGGGGAGGGGAAGCTAGGGCCTGGTTCTGTTTCCTCTGAAGCCCCCACGAGACCTTTCCTGGGGAAGGGCAGGGTTCGCGCTGGGGCCTGTCACTTGGCTGAAATATAGCCCCCCCCCCAGCTTTCAGGAACCCTCCCTGCCTGGGGGTCTCCACGCTGGGACCAGCTGCAGCCCTGGGCTTACAGCCAGAATTGCCCACTCCTTTCTCTCACTTCTCTTTCTCTTTCTCTCCAGCTGCTTCTTGTGAGGGCTTGTCAGGCAGCGGGTTGGAGACCTTGGGGCCAGAGGCAGCGGGACCGGGCAAACCGGTTTGGGGCTAGAACAGGACCAGGGAACCAGCTCTGTACATCCTTCCTCCCTGGCAGCTTTTTCCCATCCCTCCCCTCCTGCTCTCCCCCAACAGCCCTTAGTCCTAGCGTGACCTTGGTGGTGGGGCGTCTTTCCCAGTTCCATGTTTCACTCTTCCTATTTGGGACTCGAGGAGGCCGAGGCCTCAATGCCACTCGGATGTCAGGATGTGGCCTTAGGCTGCCCAGTCCTGCTCCCTCCACTTTTTCTCCAACCCCTTCCCCTTCACTGTGGGGGATGGAGAGAGTGAGCAGGGGATAGGGTGGCTCTTCCTCCCTGGCTTACCAGCTCAGGACTTCAGTTTTCCTCAACCCACTCTTCTCTAACTGCTTTAAAGGAGAGTGACAGTCACTTTTACTTCCCTTTCTGGCTGTGTTCCCGGTCCCCCTGCACCACCACATTCACCCTGTCCTGTCTTCACTCTCGTCCCACCCGCAAAGTTCAGAGACCCTGATGGCCTCGGGAGTGGAATTTCCTGGTCACTTCGCAGCCTCATTGGTCATTTCATGCCAAGTCCCCCACACATACTTTTCCTCCACCCAGCTCTGATCGAGTCCCTGGAAAAGAAACAGAACCGTCCTTGTTCTCTCCACTGCCCCTTTCCCTCTCTCCTCCCCTTCTCTCCCTGCTCCCCCCCTCCCCCAGCACCATCCACCTCTGTCCACTTGGAGGGTGGGGGAATGTTGAGGGAGAGTCCATTCTCAATGCAGCCTGTCTGGTGGCATTGGGAGTTTCCTCTGATTCTTCATTGTTTTATCTGCCCCCTCCTTTCCACCTGCTGCTACCACCATGGGACAGACCCTGTGACCGACTGACCCCCACTGACCACAGCTCCCCTCTCTGGACAGCTGTGTTTTGACTTCCGCCTTGTCTGACTCCTCCCTTCCAGTGGTGGGAAGGGAAGTAAGGGAAAGCCCAGACTCCTGGGTTCTTCCCTCCCCTGGAAGCAGCGTTTCAGAGTTTGTGTGAGCTCATCTCAAGGCTATTAAAAAAAAAAACTCTTCGTTTTTAAACTGGTCCAGGGTGCCAGACCATTAGGGATCCAGGCCTGGAGGGAAGGGAAATTGCTGTTCATCTGAAGCGTGATATCCATGAAGCTGCCCTGCTTGGCCTCTTTGAGCTGCCTGTCCTATAGGACTGGGGAAATACAGTGCTAATAAGAAACCCAGATGTGCCCTCCCCTGGCTGGCAGTAGTGAGAGGGGAGGAATTTTTTCCTTGGACACTAGAACTACTGGAAAGTTCTTGTGTCAGGTTGGTTGATGAAGCTTGAGGGTGGGCGTGGTGAGGAGAAAACAGGTCACAGCAGGAGGGGAGGAGGGAGGGAAGCCTGGGCCCTCCAGGGTGTGAGGCAGGGCAGCATGGCATGACAGGACATGTGAAGAGGGTGGGGAGTCTGGAAAAGGTTCCTCATGGGACAGAGGATACCTGGCACGTGTTCCTGCAGCCTGTACGCAGATGTTCTATGCAGGACACATGTGGAAATAGTGCCATGTCATGTGTTCATAGGTGTACACACAAGAGTGCCGTGATACAGGACACAGATAAACAGTGTGTACGTGGCCTCCAGGAAGGATCTCAAGGTCAGATAATAAAGGAACTGCTCAATGGCTACTGGGAGGGGTTGGAGCTCACTTGAGGGAAATGAGGAGGAACAAGAGCAGCCAACTGAGAGGAAAGAAATTCTTCACTGCAGAAAGTCTTTCTTGAGGTACACCCTGCTGCCGTTAGTTTCTCAGGACCTACGAGGCCAAGGCCTCTCTCGTTCTTCAAGAAAATCTAGGTGTAGGGACACCAAAAGGGCTGGCAGAGGGGCGAGGACTTTAAAAATGTCCATCTGGCCAAGCGCAGTAGCTCACATCCATAATCCCAGCAGAGACGAGAGGATCTGTCTGAGCCCAGGAGTTGAGACCAGACTGGGCAACTTGGCAAGAGCCTATTTTTACAATAAATAAATGAGCCGGGCATGGTGGCTACTTGGAAGGCTGAAGTGGAAGGCTCGCCTGAGCCCAGCAGGTCAAGGCTGCAGTGGCCATGATTGTGCCACTGCACTCCAGCCTGGGCAACAGAGTGAGACTCCGACTCAAAAAAAAAAAAAAAAAACTGCCCATCTGGTACAGTGTTCACTCTTTGGGGAATGGGGACAGCAGGCATCCAGTCCTCACCACTGTGCAATATGCCCATGTAATAAACATGCACTTGGACCCCACGAATCTCAAATAAGGCATAAAAACACATCTAAAAAATCTAGATGTTCGGTGCAAGGTAAGGAAAAAGGGAGGGGCAGGGTGGTGGCCTTGTTTGTGAGAACAAAAAACCGATATTTCCTCTTTAGAGTCACTTAAGCGCTCCTCCCCTTCTGCCCAAGCCCAGGGAGAAGGGAGCTGACCTGGGGCAGCCCACACTTTGCTCATTTCTGCCACCATCCTTTGATCCTCTCCTGTTCCCTAGGTGCTTCTAGTCCCCTCCTCTCCCTTGCTGCCAGCAGCCACTACTCCTTAACCCCTTGGTGTCCTTTGGATTCTGTTCCTTTTTCTGAGAGTCCTACTGTGTGGTTCTTGTGTTTGCGTAAGATGCGCAGTGGTGTACAAGACCAGGATCTGGGGGTGGGAGTGGGAGGAGGGAATGGGAAGGCTCATCAGGAGGGTCTCAAGAATCAGCAAGCCGGGCTCAGTGGCTCAGCCTGTAATCCCATGCCTTGGGAGGCTGAGGTGAGTGGATTGCCTGAGCCTGTGGGTTCGAGACCCACCTGGGCAACTTGGCGAGACCTCATCTCTACAATAAATCAAAAATCAGCTGGGAATGGTAGCGCACGCTTGTAGTTGCAGCTACTTGGAAGGCTGAGGCGGAAGGATCGCCAGAGCCCAACAGGTCAAGGCCGCGGTGGCCGGGAGCGGCCACTGCACTCCAGTCTGGGCGACAGAGTGAGACTCCAACTCAAAAAAAAAAAAAAAAGAATCAACAAAGGAGCACCACGCTGTGCCTCCCTTTTTCTTTACTTCTCAACCTTTCTTTTTACTTTCCTCTAATCCAGGGTTCCAAGTCTGAGGAAGACATAACCTGGTCCTGCCTGCTCCCCTCTCTCTGGCCCTGTTATTCTCGGGGTCTGAGACGTTGACCTTCCCTGCTGGGCTAGGGGCTCTGAGGATTCCACTTTCTCTAGACGCATCCAGCTGTGTGAACCCAGGTGGTGGTACCCCTGGGGAGAGTGAGGAGTTCGGGTGGTCAAGGCATCAGAGCAAGAGCCCTCTGGGGCCTCAGGCACAGGAGTGAAGCTGGAACCATCAGGGAACATGAGTGAATTCTGGCACAAACTGGGCTGCTGTGTGGTAGAGAAACCCCAGCCGGTGAGTCTCCCCACCCCCACACGAAGAGAAATCAGTTACCATGTCTTGTAAAGTGGGTGCCCCATCCAGGATCTGCCATCTGAAGAGCACACTCCTTGCCTCCCTCTCTGTCAGGACAGTGTCTGTGGCCAGGCAGGTGTATACATGGAATAAAGGGGAGTGGGTGATGGCTGAAACGAACAGGCCCAGCTATCACCTCTTGTTCCTGCCCATTCTGAGCTGGGCCGGGGTTGTGGGTGGAGCTCACTACCTGGCAGCTTTCCCCATTGTCGCCTCATCAGGGATGACTTTGACACGTCCTTCCTTTGTCCAGTATTCAGTCAGCAAGCCACTGCCCTCACCATGCTGGGCCGTGTCTTCTTTGTGTATATATTGTTACAGCTTTGTCCTTCAGACCCCAGTGATTGCCTTGGTTTTTTTTTTTATTTTTATTTTTTTAATTTTTTGAATCAGAGTCTCACTCTGTCACTCAGGCTAGAGTGCAGTGGCATGCTCACAGCCAACACAGCCTCAACCTGTTGGACTCAGGCGAGCCTTCCAACTCAGCCTTCCAAGTAGCTGGGACTACAGGTGCATGCCACCACACCCAGTTAATTTTTTGATTTATTGTAGAGATGAGGTCTTGCCAAGTTGCCCAGACTGGTCTCGAACCCCTGGCCAGGCTCAGGTAATCCTCTTGCTTCAGCCTGCCGAAAGGCTGGGATTACAGGCATGAGCCACTATGCCGGTTGATTTCTCTGTTTTAATGCCATGTCCCCTCTTCCCACAAGGCCCTTAGCTCCCCCCTTTAGTGGTTTTCAGGACTCTTTTCCCTTCCTCTACTCTGACTGGAGGAAGGGGCCTCAGACATGACTCCCTATCTTCTCCAAACAGAAAAAGAAGAGAAGACGGATTGACCGGACCATGATTGGGGAACCAATGAATTTTGTCCACCTGACTCACATTGGCTCTGGGGAGATGGGAGCTGGAGATGGACTTGCCATGGTAACAAGGGCACGAGGGGGATGTTGATATGGGGGTGTGGTCTAGAACTGTTCCCCTTTTTTGAACGTTCAAGGGACATAGCAATACTTGATGGGGAAGCAAGAATCTGGGGTTCAAGTCCCAGTCACTGGTTGTGGAAACCTGAGGCCTGGCATTTCAGGTGCCTAGGCCTAGTTCTCTCATCTTTACAACTGAGAGATTGTTCTTCACTGAGATGGAAGATATATATATATATACCTTCATAGTCAGTGGAGGGCTTTTCCAAAACTAGAATCCTCGCTTCTACTTTAGAACTGCTATCTCAGCTGGGCTCAGTGACTCACGCCTATAATCCCAGCACTTTGGGAGGTGGAGGCAAGAGGATTGCCTGAGCCCAGGGTTTGAGAACAGCCTGGGCAACTTGGCAAGACCTCATCTCTACAATAAATAAAAAAATTAGCTGGGCGTGGTGGTACATGCCTGTGGTTCCAGCTACTTGGAAGGCTGAGGCGGAAGGATCACCTGAGCCCAACAGGTTGAGGCTGCAGTGGCTGTGCACTGCACTCCAGCCTGGGTGACAGAGTGAGATGCCGACTCAAAAAAAGAACTGCTATCTCAGTGCTACAGTAAGTCATTTGGGTTTGGAGTGTTCGGGCAGGAAGAATGCTGAGCACCCCTGTCCTAAATAACTTTTTAAGATGCATTTCTGCTGTCACAATAAGGGAAGTGGGTCTAGAGATTGTGAAGTTGTCTTTTCACCAACTATGAAACACACATATCGGCCGGGCTCGGTGGCTCAGCCTGTAATCCCAGCACTTTGGGAGGCCGAAGCTAGTGGATTGCCTGAGCCCGCGGGTTCGAGACCCGCCTGGGCAACTTGACGAGACCTCATCTCTACAATAAATAAAAAATTAGTTGGGTGTGGTAGCGCGCGCCTGTAGTTCCAGCTACTTGGAAGGCTGAGGCGGAAGGATCACCGGAGCCCAGCAGGTCGAGGCTGCGGTGGCCGGGAGCGGCCATTGCACTCCAGTCTGTGTGACAGAGTGAGACTCCAACAAAAAAAAAAAAAAAAAAAAAGGAAACACATATCTGGGATTGTCCTTTGTGAAGGTATCTTCTTGGTAAAAAAAACCCATTTTTCCTCATCCTTCCGAAGGCCAGTGTGAAAGGAGAGACTTCCTGGGAGGAATGGCAGCTCATTTCAGCCCTTTTTGGATTGATGTTATTATCAAGGAGACGGGTCAGCCTCTTCCCAGAGGGTACAAGGCAGACCTCTCACTGTGGAATGTGAAGACTTAGGAGGGTGTCTCGTGTGCTTTTTCACAGACAGGTGCAGTTCAGGAGCAGATGAGATCCAAGGGAAGCCGAGACAGGCCATGGAGCAATTCTAGGGGCTTGTAGCTTCTGTAGGAATGGTGAGTGACACCGTAACAAAACATCCTGGTACCCTGTTTCAGATATAATGCTGAGGCAAGAAGGGAAATGGGGGTGAGGGTAGAGAATTAGAATGAAAGATTCACCGGGCGCAGTGGCTAATGCCTGTAATCCCAGCACTTTGGGAGGCTGAGGTGAGAGGATTGCCTGAGCCCAGGAGTTCGAGACCAACCCGGGCAACTTGACGAGACCTCATCTCTATGATAAATCAAAAAATTAACGGTGTGGTGGCGCATGCTTGTAGTTCCAGCTACTCGATAGACTGAGGTGCAAGGATCGCCTGAGCCCACCAGCAGGTGTTGAGGCTGTGGTGGCCGTGAGCATGCCACTGCACTCCAGCCTGGGCGACAGAGTGAGACTTCAACTCAAAAAAAAAAAAAAAAGGAAGATTCAAGAATGTAGGATCTAGAAAGATAGCGAGAGGGTGCTGTATAGACAGAGATTAAGAGCACGCTGAAAATAGATAAAAGTCTGCACTAGGTGGTGTCTTCTCCTTAAAGCCTAGGTTTTCTTTGAGGCTAATCTTCCTTCTTTTCTTTTCTTTTGTTTTGTTTTGTTTTAATTCAGGTTCGCCATCTTGAAGCCCCTATTCTGTGTCCAGCCCAGAAGACACGCTGCCCCCACCAGATCCCTCCAGTGACCCTCTCTTCCCTATCTGCCTAACAGTGCCTCAGAAGGCTGGGGGCTGGACTCCCTCCATTCCCTCTGGCTATAGCCCCTCCTGGAGATGGGGTCAAGGCAGCCGGACTGACCACATGACTACTGGTTGGCCAGAGGGACACAGCTGAAGCCCTGGGCACCCTCAGATCTGAGATAGGAGTTCTTGGGGATGTGGAATAGGTTCCTTGCTCCTGAATGATGGTCTGGGTGCCACCTGTTTTTAAACTCTTAACCTGGAACTCCTTAATGGGGTAGGTGGATGAGGGTACCAAAGCCAAAACTGGCCTTGATGAGAAGCTTCCTACTTCCTTTCTCTCCTCCTGGGATGAACTCAAGCAGGGGTTGGGAGGGTGACTGCTGCCTGGTCTACCCTTTCTCTTTAGATTTCAGACCTTATGCTCACAGCCCCTCAATATCTCTCTGCCAACACCAGGGTCTTTCTCTAGTTAGACCTCTAATCCTATGTTTCTGTAGTGTCACTAGCTTCTCAGCAACTTTCCTTTTTAAAAAAATTAAAAACTCAAGTTCTCTTAATGACCCCCATCCTGGTACTCCCTCTACCCTTAATCCTGTCCCTGTTAGAAACTCTGTTTCCCATTGAATAAGCGTTAAGGTAAGACATAGCTCTTAACCTGATGGCATTCCATTCAAGTCTTGGGGGACTTGACCTGCCTGCCCTCTGCTAACCTCCCTGCTGGCCCGGGTGAGAGGAGGAAGAGGGGTCTGGAGAGGAACCCAGAATGCAGCAAAACTTGGAGTTCCATCTCATGGTGAACTTCTGACCATTGAGGATGGCTAGGTGGGGAGATAAATAGGTGAAAATCATCTGTGCTTTTAGAGGTCTTAAGGTCCTCACAGCTTCGGAACAGGGAGAGGTTCGAGAACTGGGTTTTACAACCTAGATACTTCAGACATTTGGGGTTGGATGACTCTTTGTAGTGGAGAGCTGTTTTGTGCGTAATAGGATGTTAGCAGCATCCTGGACTCACCCTAGTTATGACAACCAAAAATGTCTCCAGACATTGCCAGGTATCTCCTGGAGGCAAAATCACCCCATTTGAGAACCACAGCTCTAGAGTCAAGATATTTTTCTCTTAAATGATTTCTACCCCGCACTTTGCTCTCATCCTGTTTTTCATCTTAAGCCTGAGCCATGGGTGAACCGCTCGCAAATTAGACTCAGTAGGGCTGCATGCAATGTCCAGACAGTTCCTTACTCAGTGTGTTGCTCATGTGTGCGTGGGCTCATGTCTCTGCATGGACACAGACTGTGCTGCTCTGTGCTTGCCCTCTGGGGAGTGATTCCTGCCTCGCGGAGACATGAGCAGGGCATGGTCGGATTAGGGAAGGGGAGTGAGAAGCATTAGAGACACCCAGCTTCTCCTCCCCACATTATAAGCTCTGTTTCTGTGCCCTTGTCCTAGAACCAGACACAAATAAGACTCAGGGAGTTCTGTCTGAAGACCAGGCCCGCTGCCCGCCTGGCTGGAGAGTCTGCTTTAGATGGGAGCAGGATCTGATGCAGGAGCAGGGTCTTAGGCACTTTCCGTTTTCTCAGGTGTTTTTTGTTCAGGCCCTTCCAGGCTGACTAGGAAGGCAGAACAAGACAGACGGGCTCGCCTGCTCTGAGAGGAGGTCGGGACCTTGCATTAGCTCTGCCACAGGGACGCGTCCTGTTTAATGGTAGCAGGGATGGGGGGGGTGGAAACGGGTGGCCACTCTGCTGGTTCCACCATCTATCCAGCTTGCTCCTACCCACAGAGGTGACAGAGGTTCTCATTTATTCAAGTTTCAGTGTGTTTTTCCTGCAATTTTTCAGGGTCTAGGATTGGTCATTCCCATTTTACACTCAGTTTCAGTCAAGCTGGTTGCTCTGAAAGTTGCCCAACTTGTTGCCCTAAAGTAGCTCGAGGGCCCGAGTGTTACAGTAGAGATATAAAGGGTTTACAGGATAGCGCAGAGGTTGGGGACTCCTGGAATCTCTGGTCACCATGATCCTTCACCTCATTCTAGTATCTCTTCCCTTGGACACAATCTCGTCTCTCCTTTGGTGCTCTCTTGCCTTTAGCTACCTTCTGGAATGTGTATGCGACCATCACTTTAACAATAAGGTGATGGGAATGGGTTTGAGAGTCATAATTTATAATTAAAAGTGTCGGACTTTTAAATACGTTTTTCAAATAAAAGATTTTAAGTAAAGTAGTCGCAGAGTAATCATTACAGGTATATGTTGGATGAAAGGATAGTGTGACTGATGAAGATAATGCCTCGAAAGTGGCCGAGATGGGCCGGGCACGGTGGCTCACGCCTAATCCCAGCATTTTGGAAGGCAGAGGCAAGAGGATTGCTTGAGCCCAGGGGTTCAAGACCAGCCTGGGCAACTTGACAAGACCTTGTCTCTACAGTAACATTGAAGAATTGGCCAGGCGTGGTGGCACGCTTACAGTTACAGCTACTTGGAAGGCTGAGGCAGGAGGATTGCCTGAGCTTAGCAGTTCAAGGCTGCGGTAGCCATGAGTGTGCCACTGCACTCCAGCCTGGGTGACAGTGAGACTGACTCAAAAAAGAAAAAAAAAAGTGACTGAGATGGAATTTTGTACCAACATTGCTATTTCTCAGGAGAGAGGGCCAAGCATTGAGAAGACAAGAAGACCACCATCATCTTTGAAGGGCTCCACTCATTCTTCCTATTCCCTTGTCTTAGCATTTGAGACTTTTCAAGTTTTTAAAAGAAGTACCTGTGTAAAAACAATGTTGGAAGTAACACGGGAAAGAATACCAAACACCACATGTTCTCACTTATAAGTGGGAGCTAAACTAAGGTGTTGCAAAGGCATAGAGAATGGAGTAATGGACATTGGAGACCAAAGGGGAAGGTTGGGAGGTGGGTAGGGATGGGAAAAAAATCATCTATTGGGACCAGTTGTGCTGGCTCATGCCTGTAATCCCAGCACTTTGGGAGGCCGAGGTGGGAGGATCACTTGAGCCCAGGAGTTGAGATCAGTTTAGGAAACACTGTGAAACCTTGTCTACAAAAAAAAAATTAGCCAGGTGTGGTGGTGCAGCCTGTGGTTCCAGGTACTTGGGAGGCAGAAGGATTGCCTGAGCCCAGAAGGTGGAGGCTACAGTGAGCTGTGGTTGTGCCACTGCCCTCTAGCCTGAACGGCAAAGTGAGACTTTTGACTCAAAAAAAAAAAAAGAAAATCACCTATCGGGTACAATGCACACAGGTAAGGGTGGAAGGTACATTTAAAGCCTAGACATCTTCACCATTATATAATGCGTCCATGTAACCAAAAATCATTTGTACCCCCTAAAGTCACTGAAATAATTTGAAGGCCAGGCATGGTGGCTCAAGCCTGTAATCCCAGCACTTTGAGAGACCAAGGTAAGAGGATGCCCGGGGTCAGAGGTTCAAGACCAGCCTGGGAAACGGTGAGACCGCGTCTCTACAATAAATAAGCTGGGTGTGATTGTGCACACCCGTAGTTCCAGCTATTCAGAAGGCTGAAGTGGAAGGATCGCCTGAGCCCAGCAGGTCAAGGCTGCAGTTGCCATGGGCGTGCCACTGCACTCCAGCCTGGGGGACAGAGTGAGACTCCAACTCAAAAAAAAAAAAAAGAAAAATTTTAGGGGATCAAGTGTGGTGGCTCGCACCTGTAATCCCAGCCTTTTGGGAAGCTGAGGTAGGAGGACTGCTTGAGCCCAGGAGTTTGAGATAAACCTAGGCAACATAGTGAGACCTCATTTTCCAAAAATAAAAATTTGGGCTGGGCTCAGTGGCTCAGCCTATAACCCCACGCTTTGGGAGGCCGAGGTAAGTGGACTGCCTGAGCTCGCAGGTTCCAGACCCACCTGGGCAACTTGGTGAGACCTCATCTCTACAATAAATCAAAAAATTAGCTGGGCATGATGACACACGCCTGTAGTTCCAGCTACTTGGAAGGCTGAGGCGGAAGGATCGCCAGAGGCCAGCAGGTCAAGGCTGCGGTGGCTGGGAGCGTGCCACTGCACTCCAGCCTGGGTGACAGAGTGAGATTCCAACTCAAAAAATAATAATAAATAAATAAAATAAAAGTTTGTATAAAAGGTTGGATGTGGTGGCTCACACCTGTAATCCCAGCACTTTGGGAGGCAGAGGCGAGAGGATTGCTTGAGCCCAGGGGTTCAAGGCCTTGTCTCTACAGTACATCAAAAAATGAGCCAGGCTTGGTGGTGTGCCCCTGTAACTCCAACTACTTGGAAGACTGAAGCAGAAGGATTGCCTGAGCCCAGGAGGTCGAGGCCACAGTGGCCATGAGTGTGCCACTGCACTCCAGCCTGGGTGAGAGTGAGACTCCGGCTCAAAAAAAAAAAAAAAAAAAAAATAGTGTTGGAAATGAGGACAATGAGCAACATTAACATTTTATCCTGGGGACGGACAAGAGGAAGCTACCAGAGTCTGCTAGCTAAGAAGTTCAGTTCTAGGGGTGAAGAGATTTATGGTCTCTCCTCCCTCAGCTACTTTTGTAAAAAAAAAAAAAACACACACACAAGACCAAACAACATATTTTCCAGTTTTGTTTTTCCGTACTAAAAATATCTAGTGGGTGCTAGGAAAGAAAAGGAGAGACTGAGATGCTGACACCCCCTCTTGCGAATGAAGTGGCCATTACCTCTGGTTTCTGTCTATCTGGATAAGGAAAAAAAGAAAGAGGGTAAGTTACAACCACATCTATATTCATTTCCCTTTCTCACTTTATCTCTCACAAGCCCTTATCCCACCCCCCTCCCATTTTTGCTTTTTTTCTATTCATTAATGGTACTGGACACACAAAGAGAAAGACAAAAACAGAAACCAGCAACACAACCGAGTATACCCTTCCCCGCCTCCCCAAAGGTCCTGCCATCCCTGTCAGTTGAGACTACCTCATTGGGTCCACCAGAACCTTTGGCGAAGCTTGCTAACGCAAAGGACTGTGTGGCTGGGAAGGATCCCAGGACAGTTCTCCCAGATGGTGGTGCTTACGAGGATGGGCACTGGTGTCAAACCCAGTCTGTTTATTTATTTGAGTTGGAGGTCTCACTCTGTTGCCCAGACTGGAGTGCAGTGGCATGCTCATGGCTACTGCTGCCTCAGCCTGCCGGGCTCAGGCCATCCATCTCAGCCTTCCAAGTAGCCGGAACTACAGGTGCATGTCAAAACACCCGTCTAATTTTTAAATTTATTGTAGAGATGAGTCCTCACCAAGTTGCCCAGGATAGTCTCGAACCCCTGGGTTCAGGCAATCCTCTCGCCTTAGCCTCCCAAAGTGGTGGGATTACAGGTGTGAGACACCGTGCCCAGGTCAAACCCGGTTTAAATTTCACTTGTGGCTCTGTCTCTTCCTGGCTCTTCATCTGTAAAGTGGGGATAATAATACCTCATAGGGTTGTGAGGATTGGTTCAGGCATGAGCCAGATTGATCTGCTCATGGGGCACATAATAAGACCTCAAATATTGGCTGATGTTACTGTGAACCTGCATCAATGAGGTCAAAACTATTAATTGATCAGTATCCTCAGATTACTTATCTGTGCATCAACAAGTCTTTTTGGGCAACCCCTTTGGGTCCCCTCCACTGTGGGAGCTTTTCTGTCCTCTCAATAAAGCCTGCTTTCTCACTTAAAAAAAAAAAAAGACTTTTGAGTCAGGGTCTCATTCTGTTGATCAGGCTGGAGTGCAGTGGCACAATCACAGCTCACCATAGCCTCCAGTTCCTGGGCTCAAGTGATTCTCCTGCGTCAGCCTCCCGAGTAGCTGGGACTACAAGCATGAGCCACCACACCTGGTGGCTAATAATTTTTTTATTTTTTGTAGAGACAGTATCTCTCTACGTTACCCAGGCTGGTCTCAAACTTAAGCAATCCTCCCACCTCTGGGATTACCAAGTGCTGGGATAACAGGTGTGAGCCACCATATCTGGCCCAAGAAGTCTTTATGTATTTATAATCTTAACTATTTGATCAGGCCAGTCATGGTGGCTCATGCCTGTAATTTCAGCCCTTTGGGAGGCTGAGGCAGGAGGACCACTTAAGCCCATGACTTTGACACCAGCCTGGACAACATATCGAGATCCTGTCTTTATATATTCAAAAACAAGCAAAACTATTCAGTCAATAATCATCTAATGACCTTAAGATGTGTTGCCTGATAACCAGTAGTTGCTCAAGAAATAACAGGTGGGCTGGGTGTCGTGGCTTACGCCTGTAATCCCAGCACTTTGGGAGGTGGGGGTGAGTGGATTGCCTGAGCCATGGGTTTGAGACCAACCTGGGCAACATGGTAAGACCTCATCTCTAAGGAAAAGAAAAAAAGAAATAATAGGTGGAATCAACAGCTAACGATGTAACTAACCAACGCTTATTATGAATCAGTTACTAGGTAGGTCAGTAGTTCATGCCAGCACACTGGCTGGCTTAGCAACAGGATCTTTTGGATATCAGGACTTTTCAGATCCTTCAACAAAGACCCTGGCTCATCACCAAACACTTACTGGTTGCATCTCAGTGAACACTGAAGAGAGGCTATTCCAAATATCCTCCAGGCCAATCCGGACCTTTTGCCAAAAATCCAGGGCTGGGCTGGGGATTGGGGGCGGCAGACTGGGTCTGCGTCTGAGGTGGATGCTGGGGAAGGGGGTGGTGGTGGGACTGGTGGTGGCCGAGGTCTGAGAGGCGCAGTTGGTGTCAGGACAGAGGCCCGAGTCCAGGGGGCACTCTTCCCGAAGCCGGTCGCAGGGACACTGGTGGTAGGTGCAGGGCCGGTGCTCCCTGCGGAGCTGGCTCAGCGCGCCCACCCGAAGGCGCCCGGAGAGGCCCTGCAGCCGCCCAGACCGGCTCCGGCTCATGGTGCCCGACTTGCAGTGGCAGTGCCACGGGCCCCAGGGCAGCAGCACCAGCCGCAGATCCTCGGGAGGCGGCATGGCCGTGGGGGAGGAGGACGGCCCCGAGCTTGGCGCGGCCCCAGCCGTCGACCACTGGCTCAGGCTCGCCTCGGAGCCCGGCAGGTCCCGGGTGGACCTGGAGGTGGAGCGCAGCAGGTCAGAGGTCAGCCTGACTGCGGGCTCCTGGCTGTTGGCTGTGAACCTGGAGCCGAAACTGCCCGCCGCAGTGGGGGTCGCCACCCTGGCGTGACTCCTTCCGGCCTCAATCACAACGCCCTCTTCCAGAGACCCGTCCTCCTCGCTGCTCACAGACGCCCGGCCGGTGACCAAGGTGTAGGCCAGGAGCTCGGCGGCCGCGGGGCGGGCCAGGCGGTCGGCGTCGGCCATGGCGTCATTCTCGTCCTCCACGACGATCCTGGTCTCCCGGGGAAGACCGGTGCGGCCGCTGCGCCGGTAGCTGCCGGTCGTGGGGCCCCCGAAGCGGGAACTGAGCCGCTGCATCCCCGTGGGAGCCTGCGTCTGGCCTCGGGCCCCCGCCGCCGCCCGGGGCCCCAGACTCAGCAGCAGGGCCCAGAGCAGCGCGCCGGCGGCGGGGACCATGGGGCTGGGCGCTCGGGGCTGCGAGGGCGGCAGTGAGGGAGGCCCGGCCTCCTACCTTCACGCCCTCCCTTCCGCTCTGGCCCACCGGCTCGTTTGAACGGAGGCCGCGGGGCTGGGCGCGAGGCCCGCCGCGCGCGGACGCTCCCCGCCCCCACGCGCCGCTCCCGCCGCCCCAGGCCTGAGCCGAAGACCCGAGGAGCCTCTGCGAGAACCCGGGCCGGAACCGAAAGGCGGATGGTGATGTAAGGCGCCGGGGAGGCGGAATCGCAGAGCTTAAATCTCTCATTGCAGTTTATTAGCCGCTACAGATTGGAGTTTGCCAGAGGGCACAGGCACAGGCTCGCAAGCACGCCTTCCCAGGCTCGCAGGTGACACACTCCACCCGGAAGAGGGCACACCGCAGTTCTGCAGCATCCAGGGGGCTGCAGCGTCCCTGGTGCCCAGCAGGCAGGCTGGCTGTGGTCAGATGGGCCCGCCCCGCCCAAGGTGGGAAGGATCCCAGCCCCCCACTTCCAGAGGGGGAAGACCCCCAAGAGGCGGCGCTATTTGCCCAAGGTTCCACCCTTAAAGCGGGATTCACACCCAGAGCTCTGCGCTTCCCCTGCGGAATGCTACCACACAGCCTTTCACTCCCACCGCTGCAATGAAAGTCACCCAGCAGACCACGTTCCCAACCTCAAAGCCCTGCTGGAGGCAGGGTCATGGAAGGGATGGCATCCCACTGAGAAGTGGAGACCGGGGTCGAGGAGGTTGGGGGCAAGATGAGGTATAAAACAGTCAGAGGCCTGAGGAATGAGTTTGTAGGCAGGTCACTCTCTGCTGGGTTCTAAGGCCCTTTATCCAGTCCTGTGCTAGGTCCCTCCTGAGCCATGAAGATCCCGGTCCAGCCTAGGAGAGAGGTGGGGAGGAGAGAAGTGGTTCCCGGCAGGCCTTGGGTTTTCCTTACTACTTTGGGGAGAGAAGTCAGATGAACTGGAAGAGCTAGCAGATGGGGTACCTGAGTCATCAGTTAGCATCTCTACCCTGACACCCTCTCCCCACTGGATAGAATCTCCTATTCACTGCCGACATAGCTCTTCCTAGTTTCCAGGGCCGGTCTGAATCTCCTGTAACTCCTGTGCTGTGATTACTCCTTCATTCCTTGCTGCCTCCACACTTACATGTATAGTTTTTTTCATTTGTCCTTGTAGGATGCTGTAGTGTCCTTAACTTCTTCTCTGGGTGTGTGGAGTTTTCCCAGATACACTGAAGCATCTGAAAGCAGGGGAGGGCCTCTATCTTTTTAAATTTTTTTTTTTTAAGTCAGAGTCTCAACTCTGTCACCCAAGCTGGAAGGCAGTGGCACACTCAAGGTCACCACAGTCTCATCCTGGGCTCTGGAAATCCTTCCACCTCAGCCTTTCAAGTAGCTGGAGCTACAGGGGGACACCTCCATGCCTGGCTAATTTTTTTTTTTTTTTTGAGTTGTTACCCAGGCTGGAGGGCAGTGGTACGCTCATGGCCATCATAGTCTTAACCTGCTGGGTTCAGGTGATCTTTCCATCTCAGCCTTAAAAGTAGCTGGAACTACAGGCATGCGCCACCACACCCTGCTAATTTTTTGACTTGTTGTAGAGATGTCTCGCCAAGTTGCCCAGGCTGATCTCGAACCTATGGGCTCGGGCAATCTTCTCACCTTAGCCTCCCAAATTGCTGGGATTATAGGCATGAGCCACTGCACTCAGCCTTAATTTTTTTGATTTATTGTAAAGACAAGGTCTCGCCAAGTTGCCCAGGCTAGTCTTGAACCCCTGGACTCAGGCAACCCTCTCATCTCTGCCTCCCAAAGTGCTGGGATTACAGGCTTGAGCCACCATGCCTGGCTAGGACCTCTATCTTTGAGTTCCTTTGTCTATTCCCTGAGGCTTTAAGAAAGTGGGACTGGGTTTACACATTCCACCCCAAACCTTTAACCTTAAGCACAAGACTCACTGTCTGACAGCTTCAGGGATGTGGACCTGATCCAGGGAAATGAGCTGGGCCAGTTCCCCAAGGCTGTCCAGAAAACGGATCTTCCGTGTGAATTTGGAACTGAAAAGAGAGCATAAAGCAAGTGTGTTTTGTACAAGGAGGAGGGTTCCCAGAGACCCTTATGAAGGGAAGTGTAGCAAGTAGGAATGTTAAGACTAGAAAGAAGCAGGGTGGGGCAAGAGCTTAATCTTGATTTTGAAAATGAGGGGAAAGGGACTAGGGGGTCCTTGACCCCAGACCTAGTACCTGATGAAGGGCCGAAGCAGTGCCAGAAACGCCTTCACATACCACGTAGCGTGGACAACCACCAGGGCTCGCAGGTTTTTCCGGAGCCTGAAGAATATGAAATCATCTTATTTCCACCTTCATGCTTGAAGACCAGGTGGAGCTGTCTTCTTTACTGTAACTTCCTTTACTTCTCTGATTTCTAGATTTCTCTGGCAGTTGGGTCCAGTCTCCATTCTTTAGCCGTAATCTCAGCTCTGCCCATCTTATTTAGCCCCCACAGTCCGGTCCTCATTTTATTTTTATTTATTTATTTATTATTTTTTTATTTTTTGAGTTGGAGTCTCACTCTGTCACCCAGACTAGAGTGCGGTGGCCGATCCCGGCCACCGCAGCCTCGACCTGCTGGGCTCTGGTGATCCTTCCGCCTCAGCCTTCCAAGGAGCCGGAATTACAGGCGTGCGCTACCACACCCAGCTAATTTTTCTGATTTATTGTAGAGATGAGGTCTCGCCGCCCAGGCGGGTCTCGAACCCGCGGGCTCAGGCAATCCACTCACCTCAGCCTCCCAAAGGCGTGGGATTACAGGCTGAGCCACCAAGCCCGGCTCAGTCCTCATTTAAAAAAACTCGCCTTTCAGAAGCCCCCAGCCTGGTCTCTCCCCTCCTGCACCCTATCCTTGTGCAAGTTCCTCTTGCATACTTTTCCATCTCTCCATGGCCAGGACTATTTTATAAAAGTCCAGGTGGACACAAACCAGCATGGAAGAAAAAAGGAAAAGGGATGAGAAGAAAGAAAAGTGAGCAAAGAAAGATGGGGGGAGGGGAAGAAACCCAAAAGGAAAAAAGTCACATAGGTCAGGGATGCAGGCAGAGAAGATGACAGTGGAGATGGGGAAGGGAAAATAAATGGCTAGATGGGAGAAAAGGAAATATGCCTTCCATGAGCCAACCAATATGCCTCGTGATTTGCTTGATTTTCACAAATATCCAGTGGCAAAGGTATTATCACAGACATTTTACAGATAAAGAAGCTGAGGCCCAGAAAAGTTTAGGCAACTTGTCCCAAAGCATACACTAGTAAATGATAGCGGCAAGATTTGAAACTAGATTTTTCTAGCTGGTCACGGTGGCTCACGCTTGTCATTCCAGCACTTTGGGAGGAGGAGGCGAGATGATTGCCTGAGCCCAGGGGTTCGAGACCAGCCTGGGTAACAATAAATAAAAAAATTAGCCGGGCTTGGTGGCTCAGCCTGTAATCCCAGCGCTTTGGGAGGCTGAGGTGAGTGGATTGCCTGAGCCCCGGGGGTTCGAGACCTGCCTGGGCAACTTGGCGAGACCTCATCTCTACAATAAATCAAAAAATTAGCCGGGTGTGGTAGCGCACGCCTGTAGTTCAAGCTACTTGGAAGGCTGAGTGCACTCCAGTCTGAGTGACAGAGTGAGACTCCAACCCAAATAAATAAATAAATAAATAAGCCAGGCATGGTAGCACATGCCTATAGTTCTAGCTACTTGGAAAGCTGAGGCAGAAGGATCACCTGAGCCCAGCAGGTCGAGGCTGTAGTGACCATGAGCATGCCACTACACTCCAGCCTGGGTGACAGAGCAAGACTGACTCAAAAATAAATAAATATTTTTAAAAATGAAACTAGGGCAACCCTCTTGGGTTCCCTACCCCTGTGGGAGCTTTTCTGTCTTCTCAATAAATCCTGCTTTCTCATACACAAAAAAAGAAACTAGATTTCCCTGACTCCAAGAGAGGGCAGAGGCCGGGCTCAGTGGCTCAGCCTGCAATCCCAGCACTTTGGGAGGCTGAGGCGAGTGGATTGTTTGAGCCCACAGGTTCGAGACCAGCCTGGGCAACTTGGTGATACCTCATCTCTACAATAAATAAAAATTAGACAGGCTCGGTGGCTCAGCCTGTAATCCCATGCTTGGGAGACTGAGGTGAGTGGACCGCCTGAGCCCGTGAGTTCGAGACCCACCTGGGCAACTTGGCGAGACCTCATCTCTACAATAAACCAAAAATTAGCTGGGAGTGGTAGTGCACGCCTGTAGTTCCAGCTACTCGGAAGGCTGAAGCGGAAGGATCGCCGGAGCCCAGCAGGTCGAGGCTGCGGTGGCCGGGAGGGGCCACTGCACTTTAGTCTGGGCGACAGAGCGAGACTCCAATTCAAAAAAAAAAAAAAAAATTAGCCGGGTGTGGTAGTGCACCTGTAGTTCTGGCTACTTGGAAGGCTGAGATGGAAGGATCACCGGAGTCCAGCAGGTCGACGCTGGGGTGGCCATGAGCGTGCCATTGCACTCCAGCCTGGGCAACAAAGTGAGACTCCAACTACAAAAAAAAAAAAAATAGAAGCCGGGCTCGGTGGCTCAGCTTGTAATCCCGCACTTGGGAGACTGAGGTGAGTGGATTGCCTGAGCCTGCGGGTTCGAGACCCACCTGGGCAGGCGAGACCTCATCTCTACAATAAATCAAAAAATCAGCCTGGCGTGGTAGCGCACATCTGTAGTTCCGGCTACTTGGAAGGCTGAGGCGGAAGGATCGCTGGAGCCCAGCAGGTCGAGGCTGCGGTGGCCGGGAGCGGCCACGGCACTTCAGTCTGGGCGACAGAGTAAGACTCCAACTCAAAAAAAAAAAAAGAGAGAGAGAGGGCAGAAGACAGAAAACACTTGGAAAGTGCTGTAGAGTGACAAAGAAGAGAGCAAAGAGGAGGGGACTAAATGGATGAAGAAAGAATGGAGAGAAAAAAAGAAGAGATAGTTGCAGGCTTGTTGTCCCAAGTTCTCACCGCCGATCCAGAGTGCGGTAACACTGGCGTATCCAGCTCAGAGGCGGGACTTGGGCCCTGCTTGTGCCTCCACTCAAATGAACAAGCAGGTAGTTTTCAGCCACCAGCAGCTCCAGAGTTCCCACCATATACCTGAGGGGTGAAATTGCAAGGAAGGTGCGAGCTAGGGGCTGTAGGGAGTGAGGGGGACATTCCTGTAGTCTCTCCAGTCAGCTCCTTATCTTGGAAGTTTCTTTTTCATTTTTCCCTAACACCCTCCCTATAGCCTTTCAGGGCTCCACCTCACCTAAACAAGTGTTCCATGACGTAGGAGTAGTTGGGGATGCTGCTTCTAGGTAGGTAACAGGAAGCAAAGAGGATGACAGCATTGAGGCCATCACCATGGTAACCTGGGGAGGATAAGGGGAAAATTCACTCAGTCAACAAATATGTATTAATGGACAGTACACCTGTTTAAGTTGAGGGTCTCTGGAGTTATGGGAAGACTTTTGCCAGGTTTTGTTTTGTTTTTTGAGTTGTAGTTTCACTTTGTCACCCAAGCTGGAGTGCAGTGGAACGAATCATGGCTCACTGCAGCCGTGAACTCCAGGGCTCGAGGCGATCCTTTTGCCTCAGCCTCCCAAGTAGCTGGGACTACAGGTGTGTGCCACCACAACTTGCTAATTTTTTAATTTTTTGTAGAGATATCTATCGTTTTGCTATGTTGCCCAGGCTGGTCTCAAACTCCTAGGCTCAAGCGATTCCTCCACCTTGATCTTTCAAAGTGCTAGGATTATAGGCATGAGCTACTATGTCCGGCCTTTATAGGAAGGATTTATTTTATTTTATTTTTTTTAGTTGGAGTCTCACTCTGTTGCCCAGACTGGAGTGCAGTGGCACACTCCTGAACACCATAGCCTCGACCTGCTGGACTCCGGCGATCCTTTGGCCTCAGCCTTCCACGTAGCCAGAACTACAGGCGCGCACTACCACGCAGGCTAATTTTTGATTTATTGTAGAGATGAGGTCTCGCCAAGTTGCCCAGATGGGTCTCGAACCCGAAGGCTCAGGCAATCCACTCACCTCGGCCTCCCAAAGTATTGGGATTACAGGCTGAGGCACCAAGCCCAGCCTATAGGAAGGATTTTGAACCCAATCAATAGCTGAGTCCCTGGCTTAGTAATTTTATTTAAGAAGTCAAAGTTTTTACCCCTCCACTTATACTATCCATTACCTCCATGAGACAACACTTTCTTATAGGGCTCAATGACAGTCATGTCCACTCGCTGCTCCCACGGTCCTGTTCGGAACACCCGCCAACGATGTCCATCTTCTCCAGCCACATCCCACATACAGCCTCGGCCTAGCCTGTCAGCAGCCTCAGTGGCGCCCAGACCCTCTGCCCGGGGCAGCTCATCTGAAGAGAGGGATGGTGAAGGATCAACAAGACACATTTCCTGTCTTCAGTTTCTTGCAACTCCCCCAGAGTCCTAGGGTTTAGTACTCCAATCTCCCATTCCTCAATTTTTTCCTTGACCCTTCCTTAAGCCCTAGTCTGGCCAGCCAACCCGATCTCTTGTTGGTTTCTCCTGTGACTCATTGTCCTCACCTTTTCACTAGATAATGGCCTTGGGGTACCTTGTATTAAGTCCTTGCCAGTGTCAGTGTTTCTTAAGATTCTCTATTTTCTTTTCTCTTTTTTTGAGTTGGGGTCTCACTCTGTCACCCAGGCTGGAGTACAGTGGCACAATCACAGCTCAATGTAGCCTCAACCTCCTGGGCTCAGGAATTCTTCCATCTCGGCCTCCCAAGTAGCGTGTGCCTTCACACACGACTAATTTATTTTTTGTTTATTTTTTAGTTGGAGTCTCACTGTGGCCTAGGTTGGAGTGCAGTGGCATACTGCTCACAGCCACAGCAGCCTCGACCTGTTGGGCTCAGACGATCCTTCCGCCTCAGCCTTCCAAGTAGTTGGAACTACAGGTGCATACCACCACACCTGGCCAATTTATTATAGAGTCGAGGTCTCGCCAAGTTTCCCAGGCTGGTCTCGAGCCCTGGGCTCAGGCAATCCTCTCGCCTCCTCCTCCCAAAGTGCCACAGGTGTGAGCCACCATGTCTGGCTTATTTTTTATTTTTATAGAGATGAAGTCTCACTATGTTGTCTAGATTGGTCTTGAACTCCCGGGCTGAAGCAATCCTCCCACGTTGGCCTCCCAAAGTGCTGATATTGCAGGCATGAGTCACCATGCCCGGCTCTATTTCCTCCTTTACGTGACTTTCTCCAGGTAAGCTCACCTCTTCTCATGTCTTCAGTTACCACCAGTAGGGTGATGACTCCCGCATTTGTCTCTCTAACCAGACTTCCATTCGAACTCCAGATTCATATCCCTACATACCTAGAGTGAACATCTGTACTTTGTGTCTCCCTGTCACCAAGTCACCAGATCCTAAATGGAACTCAGTCATTGTCATCTGATTCTCCCTCATATTACCAATCTTGATGAATAACCCCAATCCGCCTAGCTGCCTGAGAGAAAACTGCTTGTCACCTGAAACTCTTTCTTGTCATCTCTCAAATCAGTTGGACCTGGGATCATCTCCTGTCTATCTCTGTTATATTCTTTTATTTTTTTTTGAGTCAGAGTCTCACTCTGTCACCCAGGTTGCAGTGCAGTGGTATGCTCATGGCCACCATAGCCTCAACCTGCTGGGCTCAGGTGATCCTTCTGCCTCGGCCTTCCAGATTCTGACTAATTTTTAAAATTTATTGTAGAGATGAAGTCTCCCCATGTTGCCCAGACTGGTCTCAAACCCATGGACTCAGGCAATCCTCTTGCCTCCTCCTCCCAAAGTGCTGGGAATACAGGCATGAACCACTGCGCCCGGTCTACTGACGGATTTTTAGGTTGTCTCCAGTCTTTTCAGAGTCATTAAATTTGATCAAGTTGCCAGGCTTGGTGGCTCAACCTGTAATCCCAGTGCTTTGGGAGGCTGAGGTGAGTGGATTGCCTGAGCCCGCGGGTTTGAGACCTGCCTGGACAACTTGGGGAGACCTCATCTCTACAGTAAATTAAAAAAATTAGCTGGGCATGGTAGTGCGTGCCTGTAGTTTCAGCTACTTGGAAGGCTGAGGCAGAAGGATCGCTGGAGCCCAGCAGGTCGAGGCTGCAGTGGCCGGGAGCATGCCACTGTACTCCATTCAGGACGACAGAGTAAGACTCCAACTCAAAAAAAAAAATGTGATCAAGTTATTCCCTTGATTAAAATCTCCCATGACTCCCCACTGCCTGCTGGAGAAAACGTAAACTCCCCAGGACAGCAAGGGCCTCCAGGATTTGACCTTTGCCTACTTGACCGGCATTAATTTTTTGTTTTGTTTTGTTTTAGAGTCTCACTCTGTTGCCTAGGCTGCAGTGGCACACTCTCAGTCACTGCAGCCTCGACCTCCTGGGGTCAGGCAATCCTTCCGCCTCAGTCTTCCAAGTAGTCACCATACCCGGCTAATTTTTTGACTTATTGTGGAGACAAGGTCCACAAAGTGCTGGGATTACAGGTATGAGCCACTGTGGCCAGCTACCCAGCACTATCTTTTGTCATTCTCTCTTCACCTCCCAGTCCTTCATACTTAAAGAGTCATGCTTCATACTTTGAAGTCCCCAGACTACCATGCTACTGCTTAAGTTGCTTCTTCCATCTGGAATGCCCCGTCTCCAACCCCCTGATACTCATCAGCTTCAGTTTTCGACAGTCAGCTCAGAATTACCTCCTCTGTGAAGTCTTTCCTAACCTCTCTCCAGCAGAACTGACCATTTCCTTCTTCCTGTATACACTGTACCCTATACACATGTAGATCAGAACTGTTCATGGCAACCATCTGTATATATAAACAGGGAATTCCAGGGGAGGTAGGGGTTGGGATTGGCAGTAGTGGGAAACTGCCAGGGAAGTGGGGGAGGCTCACCTCATCAACAAGGGTAACTGCATAATGAACATTTGTATACTTAACCCTGAATTGTACCCCATATCTTTAAAAAAAACAACAACAGGGAATTCCTTGAAGGTAGGGCCTTTCTTTCATCTTTATAACCCCAGTTGTAGTTCAATGACAGCTTCTAACAGACGGCAGTAAAGTTTTCCTTAATAAACAGAGGACCCAGCCGGGTTCGGTGGCTCAGCCTATAATCCCGCGCCTTTGGGAGGCTGAGGTGAGTGGATTGCCTGAGCCCGCGGGTTTGAGACCTGCCTGGACAACTTGGGGAGACCTCATCTCTACAGTAAATTAAAAAAATTAGCTGGGCATGGTAGTGCGTGCCTGTAGTTTCAGCTACTTGGAAGGCTGAGGCGGAAGGATCACCGGAGCCCAGCAGGTCGAGGCTGTGGTGACCGGGAGTGGCCACTGCACTACAGGCTGGGCAAAAGAGTGAGACTCCAACTCAAAAAAGAAAAATAAACAAAAAAAATAAAAAAATAAACAGAGGACCCAGCCAGGCACAGTGGCTCATGCCTATAATCCCAGTGCTCTCAGAGGTGAAGCTGAGAGGATTGCCTGAACCCAGGGGTCTGAGACCAGCCTGGGCATCATGGCAAGACCTCATCTCTATAATAAATCAAAAAATCAGCCGGGCATGGTGGTACATGCCTGTACTTCCAGATACTTGCAAGGCTAGGGTGGAAGGATTGCCTGAGACCAGCATGTTAAAGTTGCAGTGAGGCCGGGCTCGGTGGCTCAGCCTGTAATCCCAGCACTTTGGGAGGCCAAGGTGAGTGGATTGCCTCAGCCCATGGGTTCGAGACCTGCCTGGGCAGCGAGACCTCATCTCTACAATAAATCAAAAAATCAGCCAGGCGTGGTAGTGCACACCTGTAGTTCCAGCTACTTGGAAGGCTGAGGCGGAAGGATCGCCGGAGCCCAGCAGGTCGAAGCTGCGGTGACTGGGAGCGGCCACTGCACTCCAGTCTCAGCGACAGAGTGAGACTTCAACTCAAAAAAAAAAAAAAAAAGTCACAGTGGCCATGAGTGTGCCACAGCACTCCAGCCTAGAAGACAGAGTGAGAAGTCTGACTCAAAAAAAAAAGTCCAAAGCCGGGCTCGGTGGCTCAGCCTGTAATCCCGTACCTTTGGGAGACTGAGGTGAGTGGATTGCTTGAGCCGGCGGGTTCGAGACCCGCTTGGGCAGCGAGACCTCGTCTCTACAATAAATCAAAAAATCAGCCGGGCGTGGTAGCGCACGCCTGTAATTCCGGCTACTCGGAAGGCTGTGGAGGAAGGATCGCCGGAGCCCAGCAGGTCGAGGCTCCAGTCTGGGCGACAGAGTGAAACTCCAACTCAAAAAAAAAAAAAAGTCCAGGTGCAGTGGCTTACTTTGGGAGATAGATGAGAGGATTTCCTGAGCTCAGGTGTTCAAGACGAGCCTGAGCAACATGATTAGACCTCATCTCTACAATAAATCAGAATAAAAAATAAAATAAAACAATTTAAAAAAGAGAACCCTCCCCCTTCTGCACGACTACTCTCACATGGGCCTGCTTTTTCCTTCCTAGGAGATCAGTGTGGCTGGCCTCATCTGTTGGCCCCCACCCTATTAGTGCCAACTTCCGTCCTATTAAATCCATCCTGAGGTTCTTTCAACACTAGCCTCTCCTACCAGCTCTGGATCCTCAGGTGTGTTTCCCACCTTCCCATTCAAATTCATGTCCACTGTCCAGCTGCTCCGAGTCTGATGGCGTCTCCAACTCGTCTACCTCCAGGTCAGAACTGCCATCAGGAGAGGAAGGTGCAGAGTGGGTGGGAGAAGCTCCGTGATCCCCAGGCCCCTCTGTCAGTCTCAGCCGCAACTCGGGGGCAGAAAGACGCTTCCGCATGGGGCGCTGACTGCACAGGGCTGAAGTGCCAGGCGCACCTGGGGTAGGAGAGGCGGGGAAGAGAACCAAGGGGGAAGCGTGTTGGGAAGGATTTTAGAATTCCTATATGTGGAAGTGGTAACAGGGGGTGAACTCCGCAGAAGGACTGACACAAGGACACTGAGGAAAGGGGGAATCGAAACTGCAAAGCGATGAGGAGACAAAGCCCCTCACTGGACTAGAATGAGGACTTTGGAGCCTGGTTGCTACTTTACTTGTGGCTGCCTGTGAATCTCCCTCGGGGCCTTCAGAAGGTCCAGCCTCCTCTGGAAGCAATCTAGAGGAGAGCAGATTGAAAGTCACAGAGGTCTACGCTAAACGCATCAAGCCAGGCATCCCGGATAGTTTCTCTCTCCGCCCATGATTCCATCACCTCTGCTTGCGTTTTCCCACCTCTTTCCTCCAATCCTGGTTCGCCATCCCTGCCCTCCGTGTGACCATCCCTCCCTTCTCCCAGCTGCCCTCGCGCCCTCTCACATGGGGAATTCTTCATCCTGCCACTCCTCCTTCAGCTCCAGTTCCCCAAGTCTCAGGGCTGCTCCTAGTTCTGTTGCTTCTGCATTCTCCCTGACCCTAAGACAGACCCCAGAAGACAAGATAAGGGGACCGAAGTTTAGGTAGGAGGCTTTGGAATGAAGAACAGTGACTCCGGCATAGAGCAGAGGTAAAGATCTTTGGCCTCCTCCGCAAATGTTTTTCCCATTTGCTCGCAGCAGGTGACCTACTGCTGGGTTTGCAAGCAGAGAGATGGAATGTAAAGCAAATCAGATTTACCTTTACAGCAGTTGCTCCACCTACAAAGTAGGGGTGAGCAATGACCCACGTTCCAATTGGCTGGAATCGAGACAGACACACCCAACTATCGCTGGGCAGAGTATGGGAAGATGGCACCCTGTCAGGTCTGCCTTTCCTCCACCAGGCCAGGGAGTGGCTAGGGGAAAATATAGCAGGGTGGAGGTGGAGAAGAAGGCAAGGAGAAAGAGATTTGCTGCGAAGGAGAATCTGGACCTCAACTCCATTCTGGGTCAGCTTTCCTGATTGCCATTCTGGAAGGTGAGGGTTAGGACATAAAGAACACAGACGGGCAGAGGCAGCAGACACTCTTGCTGTTGTTCTGCTCATTGTACCTTTCACGATGTATCTTTCTTTTAATAAACCTACCCTTCCTAATTAAAAAACAAGAACAAAAACAAAAAAGAATATGGGCAGATTTATTAGATACAAAATATAGAAACTTCCTTGATTTTTCAACCAAATAGGGAATCCATTTCCCAGCTTCATCCCATCCTGACATTTCCTGCCTCAAGCCATCTCTATGCCTTCTCTGCAAATCACTTATTTCATAGTCTCTTCTCCTTAAGGAATCCTTGAGATTTGAGACCTCAAGACTATTCACTCCCTGCCTCCCATCAAGTGAGCCAAGATCTTACTTACCCAAGATCTAATGTCTTTTTTTCTGCCTCTTGGGTAGTTCCCATCTTCCCAAGTCTTCCCGTCTCCTGTCTCCTTCTTCAAACACTTGGAGTTGCTGGGAAGCTGGCTGTCCCAGCCCCCGTCTTTACCTTTTTCCTGTCTCAGCTGGTGTTGCTCTCGCCTCCAAGAGAAGAGGTGCGGTAGGGCGAGGGCAGGAACCACATCTTCAAACAGGTTTTGCCACCTCCTCTCCCAAGAAGCAAGCTTGCCCAAAAGAAAAACTCTGCCTCCCGTAAGAGGGCGGGCTTCAGGGAGGAGGGTGCATTTCCTAGGGTGGCTGGTCTTGAGTGAGTCTAGGAAGGCGATTTGTTCTTTCCAGACTCCTTATAACCTTCTCAAAAAAGTAACCATTTTGGTTGTGAGACTCTTATCTTGAGCCTACTTTTTTTTTTTTTGAGTCAGAGTCTCACTCTGTCACCCAGGCTGGATCTGTCACCCAGGCTGGAGTGCAGTGACACGCTCATGGCCACTGCAGCCTCAACCTATTGGCCTGAAGGGATCCTTCCGCCTCAGCTTTCCAAGTAGCTGGAACTACAAATGCATGCCACCACACCCAGCTAATTTGATTTATTGTAGAGACGAGGCCTCACCAAGTTGTCCAGGCTGGTCTCAAACTCCTGGACTCAGGCAATCCTCTTGCCTTCGCCTTCCAAAGTGCTGGGATTACAGGTGTGAGCCACCATGCCCAGCCTCTTGGGCCTACTTTTCAAGAATAAGCAAAACTGGGGAAATGGAAGTATGTTTTCAGGAGGGTTCTGGGAGAATAAACAGATTAAAGGAAAGGCTAAAGATGATGGGAGATGGAGCTTGATGCTCCTTATTCCCAAAAAGAGGTGACAGAAGGAAGACACTGAGTATAGCAGGAAGAAAGGAGATGGATCCTTAGGCAGCTGAAACAATGATCCAAGGGAAAGATCTAATTATAGTTGTAAAAAAGGGCAATAAGACCACAAACAGGAAAAAAGTATTTAATACCTTAACAAAATGCAAAATAAAGTACCCAAGTTACAAAACATAAATTCCTTTGGTTCAGTGATCACACTACTATTTTCCCCTTCCAAATGGCTACAGATATCATACCTTCAAAGAAGTCAGACTCTCCCCCTCATAATGGAAGATGTCATGCCAAGACCATCACATACCCCACTGTTCTGAGAAATTGTTGGCAACTTATGTGGAATAGAACTGTGGGGCAGGAAAGGGGGAACGGGCTGGGCTGAAGAAAAAAGGAACAATCTACACATGCAGAACAAGTCAATGGGAAGGAGCTCTCTGCGGGGTCACTATAGTATGAATCACACCCCTCTACATGCTACATGAGGCTGAGTCCCTTGGTACAATCACACATAAATACAGACAATCCAGTGACCCTGAGCATTCCCAGGGAAAACAGAAGAAAATACAGAGAAGCACAGGAAAGAAAGAATGGCAGCAAGAGGCAGATGACAGAAGATACCAGGGAACATCTTGTCCAAACCCTGTTTTACAGGTGGGGAAACTCAGACCTAGAGTAGTGAATGTCTTGCCAAAAGACACACCGTTTATGGCAGTATTAGAACTCCATGCTTCCTCGGAACATGAACAAGAAGAGAAAGAGATGGACAAGAAATGGATAGATCTGCTAAGGCAGGGGACGGGCTCAGGGCCCTCATTCCAGTTCTGCTGTCCGTCGGGAGGATGCCTTTGTGGCTTTGCCCTCCTGGTGCCTCCTCAACTCTCGAGAACCCGGGTTCTTTGGGGTCTCTTCAGGGTTCCTGTGGCTCTCGCACAGAGAGATTCAGAGGAATGGCGAGTCAGGCTACCTGATCAGGACGGAAGATAATGGCCTCCAATCTGCTCCCCAACAAGACCTGAAGCAGTCACCATAAGCCCAGAAAAGAAATTCAGCCACCTCTGAATCACATGCCATCACCTTGCTGGGGGCAGAAAGAAGAGTCACAGAGCTGGAAATCTGCTGAGGGCTGAAATGGGAACACATTTCCAAAGCACACACTCTTTTCCATCTAGCTTGAAGCAGGTATTTGATAAATACCTGAAGGAATACGTGGATAAGTGAACACATGGAGACAATCGAAATGTGTGGATCCATGGCAGATCCTGGTTCTGTCCAAGATCCTTACTGAGGGCACTTTTGGGGTCTACATTCTTTCTGTCCCACTCTGCTGGGATTGTGGATGTATCACATCGTGCCCCTGGCAAATGAAATTAAGAGAAGTCAGTGCAGATTTAAATAATAAAATGTGTCTGATTGGTAGAGATTGAGGGGAAAGGTAGAAAGCCATTCTTAAAGCAGCTGCTTTCTCCTACTTCTTTTTCCTCCCAGTTTTATGAGAACTGTATACCAGATCCTGGAGCAATGAAGACAGAATTGCTGAATCTCCAGACATCTCAAAACATGCATTTGAGGTGAGTAAAATAACCTCAACCACTACCCTCTCCCCTTCCCATGGTCACTTCTTTGACAGGGAGGCAGTGGTAGACTGTGACAGCGAGATCTGACTGCACTTCTCAAAGACAGCCTCGGCAGAGAGTTTAGGCAGCCCCTGGTCCAGAGGGCACTCATCCACCAAGCTATTCATGGGCGTGGGGGGCAGAGGAGGGTCCTCTTCATCTTGGCTCAGTCCAGAAATCAGGGAGTTACTTGCCCTGTCCGATTCCTTGTCCGCCTGTTCCTTGGACATACCCACTATCTCGGGCTGTCCTGAAGGGATCTTCATGGAGTCAAAATAGGCTGACAGGGCTTCCTGGAGCAGAGGCAGAAGTTTCTTTCGAGAGATCTGGGTGTTGCCTTGATGATAGGCTTGGAGGTTAGGATGGGTGCTTGGGAGCGGGGTCAGCTTTAGGGACGGAGAATGGGAGTGTTCCAAGACTCCGCAGATCTAAAGAAGAGACAATAATGTGGAAATGATACATATTTTGGTATAGCAAAGAGCAGAGGCTCCTAAGTGACAGGCTTCCTTGATAAAGGAGAAAACTTTTAAAAATTAAGTATTCTGGCTGGGTGAAGTGATTCACGCCTATAATCCCAGCACTTTGGGAGGCCAAGGAGAGAGGATTGCCTGAGCCCACAGGTTTGAGACCAGCCTGGGCAACTTGGCGGGAGTTTGTCTCTACGATAAATCAAAAAATTAGCCAGGCATGGTGGTGCATGCCTGTAGTTCCAGCTACTTGAAAGGCTGAGGCGGAAGGAACACCTGAGCCCAGCAGGTCAAGGCTGCTGTGGCCAGGAGCATCACTGTACTCCAGCCTGAGTGACAGAATGAGACTCTGACTCAAAAAAAATAAAAAATTAAGTAATCAGCCAGGTGCAGTGGCTCATGCCTGTAGTCCCAGCATGTTGGGAGATGGAGGTGAGAGGATTGCCTGAGCCCAAAGATCTTTCCACCTCAGCCTTCCAAGTAGCTGGAACCACAGGCATGCACCACCATGCCTGGCTAATTTTATTTATTTATTGTAGAAATGAGGTCTCACCAAGTTGCCCAGGCTGGTCTTGAACCCCTGGTCTCACGCAATCCTCTTGCCTTCGCCTCCCAAAGTGCTAGGATTACAGGCGTGAGCCACTGTGCCTGGCCTTAAGGTCATAATTTACATGAAGCAAACCTGACATTTGAACACAGATTTGTTACCAAGGCCAATGTTCTAACTCAGCATGATATATGGCCTCCCATGGGAGGAAAAAAGGAGATGGCAGGACACAGAGTAAAGAGAACTCCTACTTCCCAGCATCGAGGCAGCCTGGGCAACAGCAGAGTCGTCAGATACACACATATCTTCAAAAGAGCAGCACACATGGGACGAGACTCAGGAAGGTGAGAGAGGCACTTTTTATGGTCAAAGTACCCTTTTCATGACAGGAGTAGTCAGAGCCGCTATGTAGTAAGTGCTTGCTCTGTTTCCAGAAATTTTCTACGTGCAATTTTTTTTTTTGAGTTAGAGTCTCACTCTTGTCTCCCAGGCTGGAGTGCAGTGGCATTCTCATGGCCACCGCAGCCTTGACCTGCTGATATCAGGCAACTCTTTCACCTCAGCCTTCCAAGTATCTGAAACTACGGATGCACACCACCACGCCTGGCTAGTTTTTCTGATTTATTGTAGAGACAAGGTCTCACCAAGTTGCTGAGGCTGGTCTTGAACCCCCAGGCTCAGGCAATTCTCTCGCTTTAGCCTCTCAAAGTGCTAGGATTACAGGCTGAGCCACTGTGCTCAGCCTACATGTGATTTTTTTTTTTTTTTTGAGTTGAAGTTTCACTCTGTCAGACTGGAGTGCAGTGGCATGCTCCCAGTCACCGCAGCCTCGACCTGCTGGGCTCCGGTGAGCCATCTGCCTCAGCCGTGCAAGTAGCTGGAACTACAGGCGCACGCTACCATGCCCGGCTAATTTTTGATTAATTGTAGAGATGAGGTCTCACCAAGTTGCCCAGGTAGGTCTTGAACCCGCGGGCTCAGGCAATCCACTTATCTCAGTCTCTCAAAGCATGGGATTACAGGCTGAGCCATCGAGCCCGGCTCCTACATGTGATATTACATTTAATGGTCATATCAGACTAACCAGTAGGCACTATTATGCCACGTCCAGACACAGAAGTCCACTGACTTGCCTGAGCTCACAGAACAAATACATATGGGTAACCTGGAACAGAAAAGCATCACCTGCCCGACTTTGAAAACTGTAGTTCTGGCCGGGCTCGGTAGCTCAGCCCGTAATCCCAGCACTCTGGGAGGCCGAGGTGAGTGGATTGCCTGAGCCCGCGGGTTCGAGACACGCCTGGGCAACTTGGTGAGACCTCATCTCTACAATAAATCAAAAATTAGCCAGGCGTGGTAGCGCGCGCCTGTAGTTTCAGCTACTTGCAAGGCTGAGGGGGAAGGATTGCCAGAGCCCAGCAGGTTGAGGCTGCAGTGGCCAGGAGTGGCTACTGAAATCCAATCTGAGTGACAGAGTGAGACGCCAACTCAAAAAAAAAAAAAAAAGAAAGAAAGAAAACTGTAGTTCTTCTCAGCCAGGTGCAGTGGCTCATGGCTGTAATCCCAGGACTTTGGGAAGCAGAGGCAAGTGGATTGCCTGAGTCCAGGGGTTTGAAACCAGCCTGGGCAACTTGACGAGACCTCGTCTCTACAATAAATCCAAAAAAGTTAGCTGGGCGTGGTGGTACGTGCCTGCAATTCTAGCTACTTGGAAGGCTGAGGTGGAAGAATTGCCTGAGCTCAGCAGATAAAGACTGCAGTGGCCATGAGCATGCTATTGCACTCTAGCCTGGGTGACAGAGCGAGATTCTTACTAAAATAAAAAATAAAAAAATAAAAACTCCACACAAAAACAAAAAACTGTAGCTCTTTTCACAGTACCAAACTATCTTACACCAAATGAAGTAACACTTGCTTCCCATGGGAGAAGACAATGGCGAAGACAGGTGGGAGAGGGCACACGAACCTTTTATGAGTGCAAAGGGTTATCAGGCTGTATTCAGTCTTTAGCAGTCCTCACATAGCTCAAGCAACCCTAGAAATCCCTGGACTGCCTTAAGCCTGCTTTAAAAATTCTTCCCTAAGCAAATCAGTAACTAACAAAGGAAAGGAAAGAGAGGAAGTAGGAAAGATGGCCAAATGGAAGCTCAGGAAAGAAAACAAACTAAGTCGTAGATCACTTACCTGCAGATTTTGTACTAAACAGAATAATTAATTCTGGCATCAAAAGTAGTAGAAAAGCTCTCTCCTGCGTTTCTAATTTTCAAGGCAATAGAGTAAAAAGAAAGAAACTGATTTGCAGGGGTGAGGAATTAATGATTATATCAAGAATAGAGCCTTTTTTTTTTTGCTATGTTGCCCAGACTGGACTCGAACTCCTGGGTTCAAGTGATCTTCCACCTCAGCTTCCCAAGTAGCTGGGATTACAGGTGTGTGCCACTGTGTCCACTCAATAATTCAACTACAGATTTATTTACTTATTTATTTATTTTTTTGAGTAAGAGTCTCACTCTGTCACCTAGGCTGGAGTGCAGTGGTACGCTCACGGAAACTGCAGCCTCGACCTGCTGGGCCTAGGCAATTCTTGCGCCTTAGCCTTCCAAGTAGCTGGAACTACAGGTATGTGCTGCCACGCCCAGCTAAGTTTTTGATTTATTGTAGAGATGAGGTCTTGAAAAATTCCCCAGACTGGTCTCGAACTCAGGTAATCCTCTTACCTTGGCCTCCCAAAATGTAGAAATTATAGACGAGAGCCACCACTCCTGGCCTTGATTTATTGTAGAGATGAGGGCTCTTCATGTTGCTCAGGATAGTCTCAAACCCATGGGCTCAGGCAATCCTCTCGCCTTGGGCTCCCAAAGTGCTGGGATTACAGGCGTGAGCCACAGTGTTCGACTAACATTTATAACATTTCCTTTTAAGTTTCTTTCAAGTTCCTTCAAAGTAAGCAATGAATCTCTTTGGAATTCCTCTTTCTCAACAATAGTATAGTTAAGGATATTCATATAAGCCTGGCTCGGTGGCTCAGCCTGTAATCCCGTGCTTGGGAGGCTGAGGTGAGTGGATTGCCTGAGCCCGCGGGTTTGAGACCCACCTGGGCAACTTGGCAAGACCTCATCTCTACAATAAATCAAAAATTAGCCGAGCGTGCGCCTGTAGTTCCAGCTACTTGCAAGGCGAGGCAGAAGGATCACCGGAGCCCAGCAGGTCGAGGCTGTGGTGGCCGGGAGCGGCCACCGCACTCCAGTCTGGGCGACAGAGCGAGACTCCAACACACACACACACACACACACACACACACACACACACACACAAGAATATTCATATAGAGAGAGAATGGAAAAAAAGCAGCAAGGAGAGATTCTGGGAACAGGTCAAGGGACGTCTGTGTAATTATGTTTGTATATGAACCAAAGCGATGCCCTTACAGCATAGAGCTGTGGTGAACATAGGCAAGCTCTGCAGGTCCTCAGGTTGGAGAAGGGACAGACTCACCGTCATTCGAAGTGCCACATGGGGACAGAAAATAGCCAACTGCCGCACTGGCTCATTATGAGTGTTGAAAAAGATAGTCATGGCAACCAGGACATCATAGTTGTGAGCCTGGCAAAAAGCATGAAGGTCTGCAAGGAGGTCAGACCTCTGCAGAAAGACCTGAAAGGGAAGAAATGGAGAGGGGTAAGGGCTACAGCAGGATCCTCCTTGTCGTCTTCAACAAAACAACCTAACAAAGGTTTATTTGCAAGTTAACCCAGAACCTGAGGGCCATAAAAAAGGTACCGAGTATTTACTCTGTGTTACTTATGTGCCAGAAGGCAGTGGAAGAATGAAGAGAACATAGGCTTTGGATTAACACAGAATGGGTTTGAAAGTCAGCTCCATTATCTTTTCTTATTTTTATTTTATTTTTGTGAGTTGGAGTTTCACTCTGTCACCCAGGCTGGAGTGCAGTGGCACACTCATGGCTCACCACAGTCTCAGCCTCCAGGGTTCAGGTAATCTTTCCACCTTAGCCTCCCAAGTAGCTGGGACTACAGGTGTATGCCACCATGCCCAGCTAATTTTTTATTTTTTATTTTTTTTGAGTTGGAGTCTCACTCTGTTGCCCAGACTGGAGTGCAGTGGCAGCTCCCGGCCACCGCAGCCTTGACCTGCTGGGCTCCGGCGATCCTTCCGCCTCAGCCTTCCGAGTAGCCGGAATTACAGGCACGTGCTACCACGCCCGGCTGATTTTTTGATTTATTGTAGAGATGAGGTCTCGCTGCCCAGGCGGGTCTCGAACCCGCGGACTCAGGCAATCCACTCACCTCAGCCTCCCAAAGGCACGGGATTACAGGCTGAGCCACCGAGCTCGGCAATTTTTTAAAAATGTTTTGTAGAGATGATATCTCGCTATGTTTCCCAGGCTGTTCTCGAACCCCTGGTTCAAGCAGTCCTCTCATCTTGGCTTGCCTAAGAGCTAGGATTACAGGTGTGAGCCACCACGCCCAGCCAAACTCTATTATCTATTAGCTATATTAACCTCCCTGGACCTGCATTTGTAAAAGAAGGATACAGCACTTCCCCAACATGATTTATTTATTTATTTATTGTGTCAGATTCTCACTCTTTTGCCCAGGCTAGAGTGCAGTGGCATGCTCACAGCCACCGCAGCCTCAACCTGCAGGGCTCAGGAGATCCTTCTGCCTCAGCCTTCCAAGTAGCTGGAACCACAGGTGTGCGCTGCCGCACCAGGCTGATTTACTGTAGAGACAAGGTCTCACCAAGTTGCCCAGGCTGGTCTCAACCCCCTGGTCACGGGCAATCCTCTTGCTTCAGCCTCCCAAAGTCCTGGGATTACAGGCTTGAGCCACTGTGCCCAGCCATGATTGTTGTAAGAATTAAAACATTAGCCGGGCATGGAGGTGCATGTCTGTAGTTCCAGCTACTGAGGTGGAAGGCTGAGGCGGAAGGATCGCCGGAGCCCGGCAGGTCGAGGCTGCGGTGGCCGGGAGCGGCCACTGCACTCCAGTCTAGATGACAGAGTGAGACTCCAACTCAAAAAAAAAAGAATTAAAACATTAGCTGGGTGTGGTAGCATGTGCCTGTAGTTCCGGCTACTTGGAAGGCTGAGGCAGAAGGATTGCTTAAGCCCAACAGGTCGAGCATGCGGTGGCCATGACTGTGCCACTGCACTCCAACCTGGGCGACAGAGTGAGACTCCAAATAAAAAAAAAAAAAAGAATTAAAACATGATAACATATGTCACAGTGTGGCTATTCAAGGTTCTCCTGCTCTTGCAATTAAACAAATAAGTTCTTTGTCTTGTAGGTATTTTTATTCCAAAACACAGTAATGGGGTATACAAATAGGAGCAGGCATGTGACAACTGCAACCTTGGCTCTTCTTTGCCAATCTATCCCCTTCTCCAAAATTTCAGGCAGTATTTTCTCCAATAAGTAATACCACCACCTGTTTCAGATCAGGGTTTTTCTTTATCCCTGGCTTTTCTTCTTTCTTTTTTTTTTCCCCACTAAAGTTGGGGACCACTCTGTCACCCAGGCTGAAGCAGAGTGATGTGATCATAGCTCACTGCAGCCTTGAACTTGGGACTCAAGTGATCCTCCCACCTCAGACTCCTGAGTAGCTGGGGTTACAGATGTGTACCATCATGCCTGGCCCCTAAAATTTCTAATATGAAAATTTGTACTGTGATTATGGTTCTTGGCAAGCCTTTTATGTTCTTATGTTTGCCTCCCAAACTAGGCTATGAACCATGGGGACGAGACCATGGTATTTTGTTTGATTTAATTATTTGGTATTATTACATAGTACTTACTAGAAAGCTGTACAGAGCCTGAGAGTATGTGTTCAGATCAGGTGAATGATTTAAACTGATTATGACATGGAACCAGGCATGAAAATACCATTAATAAAGTCATATTAATTCACTCATTTAACAAAACTTACTGAGCATCCACTATGTGCCAGACATTGTTAAAGGTGCTAGAGATTTAACAGACACAAAGGAAATGGGGTCTCTGTTCTGGTGGAGCTGATAAACTAGCAGAAAAACACAGACAATCAATAAGGAAACCGTGAAACAAGATCATGTCAGTGTGTTAAGTGCTACAAAAAAAAAAACAACTGCTAGAGGTTTTTTGAGCACAGGGATATTACTTCAGTTAGGGTGGTCAGGAAAAACATCCTAAGACAGGAGACATCTGAGCTGAGACCAGAATGATAAGAAGGAACCAGCTCTGCAAAGAGAAATGCAAGTTCAAGGGCCCTGAGTTGAGAATGCGCTTAATGGTCGAGGAGAGGAAAGAAAACCAGAGTGGCAGCAGTGTTGAGTGCAGGGGTGGGGCTGAACAAGATAAGATCAGAGAAAAAGCCAAGGGCCACATCGAGAAGGGCCCTGTAAACCACAGTACAACCCTTAGATTTTCTTTTTTTTTTTTTTAGATTAGAAAATATAGTTTATTTAAAAACTAATTTAGAAAGAGAGAGAGAGAAGATTCACTTCTCTAAGAAAGGAGAGGGGGCCAGAGCTTAGGAAAGCATGGCCTGGTCATAGCTCAAAGAGCACATGGCCATACCATAGCTTAGCAAGGCAATGGCCCCCTTAGATTTTCTTTTTTCTTTTTTTTTTGAGTTGGAGTCTCTGTCGCCCAGACTGGAGTACAGTGGCCACTCCCAGCCACCACAGCCTCGAACTGCTGGGCTCCAGCGATCCTTCCACCTCAACCTTCCAAGTAGCTGGAACTACAGGCGCGCGCTACCATGCCCGGCTCATTTTTTGATTTATTGTAGAGATGAGGTCTCGCCAAGTTGCCCAGGCAGGTCTCGAACCTGCGGGCTCAGGCAATCTACTCACCTCGGCCTCCCAAAGTGCTGGGATTACAGGCTGAGACACCGAGCCCGGCTAGATTTTCTTAATGGTACAATGAGCCGGTCACAGTGGCTCATGCTTGTAATCTCAGCATTTTGAGAGGCTGAGGTGGGAGGATCACTTGAGCCCAGGAGTAGGAGACCAACCTGGGCAACATAGCGAGAACTCATCTTTACAAAAAATAAAAATAAAAAATTAGCCGGGTTCAGTGGCTCAGCCTGTAATCCCAGCACTCTGGGAGGCTAAGGTGTGCGGATTGCCTGAGCCTGCGGGTTCAAGACCCGCCTGGGCAACTTGGTGAGACCTCATCTCTACAACAAATCAAAAATTAGTAGGGCATGGTAGCGCACACCTGTAGTTCCAGCTGCTTGGAAGGCTGAGGCTGAAGGATCGCCTGAGCCCAGCTGGTCGAGGCTGTGGTGGCCAGGAACGTGCCACTGCACTCCAGTCTGGGTGACAGAGACTCCAACTAAAAAAAAAAAAATAGCCAGGCAGGGTGGCTCACACCTGTAGTCTCAGCTGCTTAGGAGGCTAAAATGGAAGTATCACCTGAGCCCAGGAGATCATGGCTGTGGTGAGCTACGATCATGCCACTACAATAAAATGTCTCTACAATAAAATAAAAAATAGCCAGGCATGGAAGCGCATGTCTGCAGTTCCAGGTACTTGGAAGACTGAGGTTGAAGGATCGCCAGAGCCCAGCAGGTCAACGCTGGAGTAGCCATGAGCATGTGTACCACTGCACTACAGCCTAGGCAAAGGACAGCGTGAGACCCTGACTTAAAAAAAAAAGTACAGCCGGGCTCGATGGCTCAGCCTGTAATCCGGTGCCTTTGGGAGGCTGAGGTGAGTGGATTGCCTGAGCCTGCGAGTTCGAGACCCGCCTGGGCAGCGAGACCTCATCTCTACAATAAATCAAAAAATCAGCCAGGCATGGTAGTGCATGCCTGTAGTTCCGGCTATTTGGAAGGCTGAGGCAGAAGGATCGCCAGAGCCTAGCAGGTCGAGGTTGCAATGGCCGGGAGTGGCCACTGCACTCCAGTCTGGGTGACAGAGTGAGACTCCAACTCCAAAAAAAAAAAAAAAGCTGGGCTCGGTGGCTCAGCCTGTAATCCCGCGCCTTTGGGAGGCTGAGGTGAGTGGATTGCCTGAGCCCGCGGGTTCAAGACCCGCCTGGGCAGCGAGACCTCATCTCTACAATAAATTAAAAAACCAGCCGGGCGTGGTAGCGCATGCCTGTAATTCCGGCTACTCGGAAGGCTGAGGCGGAAGGATTGCTGAAGCCCAGCAGGTCAAGGCTGCGGTGGCTGGGAGCGGCCACTGCACTCCAGTCTGGGCGACAGAGTGAAACTCCAACTCAAAAAAAAAAAGTACAATGAAAAGGCAGTAAAGGGAGGAGTGATCTGAAATGATCTTACTGATATCTTAAGATCATTCTGGGTGCTGTGAGTAGAATGGTTTGTAGAGAGCCGGGCTCGGAGGCTCAGCCTGTAATCCCGCGCCTTTGGGAGGCTGAGGTGAATGGATTGCCTGAGCCCGTGGGTTCGAGACCCGCCTGGGCAGCGAGACCTCATCTCTACAATAAATCAAAAAATCAGCCAGGCATGGTAGCACGTGCCTGTAATTCCAGCTACTTGGAAAGCTGAGGCGGAAGGATCGCCGGAGCCCAGCAGGTCGAGGCTGCGGTGGCCGGGAGCGGCCACTGTACTCCGGTCTGGGCGACAGAGTGAGACTCCAACTCAAAAAAAAAAAAAAGAATGGTTTGTAGGGAAGCAAAAGTGGATGTAGGGACACCAGTATGGATATTACATGGTACAGCAATGGACCGTGGTAGTCACAGTGAAGACTAGAAGACAGGAACAAGATGTATTCTAGAGGTGAGCCAGGAATGAAACGTGCATAACTAGAAGGTTTCTCTTCCTACCCCTGCCCACATCTTGCCCTTACCTCCAAATCCATATATATTGCACTCATGGCCACCTTGGTGCCTTGTCTATAAATAGTCTTCTGGTCCTTTCTCAGCATCTGCTCAGTGCTCAGTCCTAGAAAGTAGATATGAGACTAGATGTCACATGGGAAGCCCAGGGTCCCAAGACGAGGAAGGTGAGTGCAGCAAGACGGGTCAAGGAAGAGCAAAAATACTGCCTCTCTTTGGATCAATGAACATGGGAGATAACTGAAAATGTAATATTTACCTTTAGAGCAAGAGACTTGAAGAGAAGGGCTAAAGCAAGCAGGGAGGCTTTTCACTCTTGATTTCTCCCCTTTCTGTATTGTTTTAACTTTCTTTTTTTTTGAGTTGGAGTCTCACTCCTTCGCCCAGGCTGGAGTACAGTGGCACACACGCTCACGGCCACCCCAGCATCGACCTGCTGGGCTCCAGTGATCCTTCCACCTCACCCTTCTGAGTAGCTGAAACTACAGACACATGCTACCATGCCTGGCTATTTTTTATTTTAGTGTAGAGACAAACTCTCGCCAAGTAGCCCGGACTGGTCTCGAACCCGCGGGCTCAGGCAATCCACTTGCCTCGGTCTCCCAAAGTGCTGGGATTATAGGTTGAGCCACCGAGCCCGTTCTATTTTAACTTTACATTTCCTTTCTGCCCTCTTCCTCCCCGTCCCCTCCCTCTCTCCCTTCTGCTCTTCCTTTTTATGTCAACAGATAGTACCTGGGGAGAATATTATAGATTTTTTTGGTTCTCTTCCTTTGTCTTTTGTATACTCACAAAATGTTATATGTCCAATGTTCTCTGATTAGACTGGAACCCTTGAGACTCTTAATATATTCCTCCTCATCCTACCTCAGAGCTAGGATGAAACAATCCAGTAAATGACTGATTAGTTTATGATCTAATACGCTACCTCATTTCTCTCTGGTGTAAAGCTGAACTCGTTGTGCATGCTCTGTGATTGTTTTGCTGGTATTCAAGAATATAATGAACAAGGACTGCCTTCCTGTTATCTCATGTGGGAGGTAGAGATGTCAGCTCAACACTTCATACCTGATACATCAAATTTGGCCTTTTGTAGGGAATCAAAGATGTCATTTCTCTTGGGCAGATCTGGAAAGAGGGCCTCTAGTTTCTCCACATATCTGCTGTCCTTTAGGGTTGCCTTTCCAATTTTAGGGTCCATGTTGACACAGTCCAGGATGATGGTTCCTGTGAAGAAGGGAGATGGCGGAACTAAAATCCTGTGACCCTCCATGCACAACCACTAGAACATACATAACCTTCAAATCAGATGGACACAATACAGAGGAGACTTGTATGGCAAACTCATCAAAAACAGAACAAGAAAGTGGGACTGAGGTTCCAAGTAAGACCTCCCAAATCAAACTAAAATGTACGCGGGTGCCGGGCGTGGTAGCTCATGCCTATAATCCCAGCACTTTGGGAAACTGAGGGGAGAGGATTGCCTGAATCCAGGGGTTTGAGACCAGCCTGGGCAATTTGGTGAGACCTTGTCTCTACAATAAATAAAAAATTAGCTGGGCGTGGTGGTGCTTGCCTGTAGTTTCAGCTACTGGGATGGCTGAGGTGGAAGGATCGCCTGAGCCCAGCAGGTCAAGGCTGTGGTGGCCGTGAGTGTACCACTGCACTCCAGCCTGGGCAACAGAGAGAGACTCCTACTCAAAAAAAAAAAGGTCAGGCGGGGTGGCTCACGCCTATAATCCCAGCATTTGGGGACACAGAGGTGAGAGGACTGTCTGAGCCCATGGATTCAAGACCAGCCTGGGCAACTTGGCAGGACTTTACCTCTACAATAAGTCAAAAAACTAGCCAGGCGTGATGGCGCATGCCTGTAGTTCCAGTTACCTGGAAGGCTGAAGCGGAAGGATCACCTGAGCCCAGCAGGTTGAGGCTGCAGTGGCCAGGAGTGTGCCACTGCCCTCCAGCCTGGGTGACAGAGTAAAACTTCAACTCAAAAAAAAATTAAAATAAATAAAATACAGTAAAATGTAGGCAAGGATTTGGTGAAAAGTTAGAATGAGCCTGAGAATCTCAGTCTCTGGAGATCTGTAACCTAGTCAGAGAGATGACATCTCTTCAGTAGGCCAAATTCCATCAAATATTCTTACAAGTTTCAAGAGATAGTCTAATCCAACTCATTTTTAAAAAAATAAATAACAAAAAATGATAATAGGAAAGGTTAAAAGACTTGCTCAGGGTCACATAACTATCTCCTGGAGGAACTAGTATTAGAATCCATTTCCTGCTTCTTTGGCTAGTCTTCCCTTCATTATACACTAACACTGATAGGAAGCCTCTAGGTCTGACGCCCTGTACTTCCTTTCTGCTTACTTCAACAAAGTACCCCACAGACCTTTAAACAAATGCCTCATTGTTCCCAGAAAGAGTCCCATCCTTTGGTATGAACTGAATGTCTTAGAGAGCATATGGTTAGGCTCGAAGAGTCTAGACTTTTCCACTCTCCCTTCTCTGGGATGGGAACAGAACAAGTCAGGTCCCAACCCCAAAGCCACTCTCTCACCATGCAGAAGGGCTGCAGTTTGCCTGTCCAAGATCTCTGGTGCCCCCTGCAGGATTCTCTCCGTCACCAGAGTAGCACAGGACCCCACCAGCTCCACGGAAACATGGCAGGGAGGGCAGTGTTTCTGCTCGATGGGCCGATGGTCTAGCACCTCTGCTACTGCCTCCTCCAGGGCCCCGTCGCTTCTGTGGAGGGGGGAAAGGGTGGGAAAAGAGAAAGAAAGAAAGAAAGGGCACTCCAGATGCTTCTAGCCAATGTCCACCCACCCATCAAGGAAAATGCAAATGTCTTAGGCAAACACAGCTTTTGGTTGCTTCTCCCTCTGCCTCACTCCTCTCAATTCTTTTTCTGACTGAAGTCATCTCTATTTTTGTTCTTTTTCTTTTTAAAGAGACAGGGGTTGCCCAGGCTGGTCTTGAACTCCTGGGCTCAAGTGATCCTCTCCAAAGTGCTGGGATTATAGGTGTGACCCACCACGCCTGCTTTAAGTCATCTTTAAATATAGTGCATAAGTAAGTTTTGTGAAGCATCTGCTGCAAATATCTGGTCCATAGAGTTATTGGGTTTTAGGATTTTCTTTCCAGTTGATGCCCTTGATACCCAATATCTTTTTTTCTTTTTTTTTTTTTTTTGAGTTGGAGTCACTCTGTCACCCAGACTGGAGTGCAGTGGCCGCTCCCAGCCACTGCAGCCTCAACCTGCTGGGCTCCCGCGATCCTTCGGCCTCAGCCTTCCAAGTAGCTGGAACTACAGGCACGCGCTACCACGCCCGGCTAATTTTTTATTTTATTGTAGAGATGAGGTCTTGCCAAGTTGCCCAGACGAGTCTCAAACCCGCAGGCTCAGGCAATCCACTCACCTCGGCCTCCCAAAGCGCTGGGATTACAGGCTGAGCCACCGAGCCTGGCCGATAACCAATATCTAAACCTCTCCTGCTGCCTCAATTCACTCAATACCCAAACCCCATGTAGGTGCAGCCTTCACCTAATTTCCTACCCATGCCCTTTTTTCCAATCCTCTGTTACTGCTTTGTTCCAGGCCCTCAATATCTCTCACCTGAACTATCCTAATAGTTGCTTAATTGATCACCTGCTTCCAACCAAGAGTCCTCCTAAACTATCCTTCACAAAGCTGCCTGAATGATTATTTGAAAAAAGTAATTTGAGCCAGGCATAGTGGCTCACACCTATAATCCCAGCACTTTGGGAGGCTGAGGCAAGAGGGATTCGAGAACTGCCTGGGCAACTTGGTGAGACCCTGTATCTACATTAAATAAAAAACAATTAGCTGGGTATGGTGGTGCATGCCTGTGGTTCTAGCTATTTGGAAGGCTGAGGCAGAAGGATCTCCTGAGCCCAGCAGGCCAAGGCTGTGGTGGCTGTGAGTGTGCTATTGCACTCCAGCCTGGGCAAGAGAGTGAGACTCCCACTCAAAAATAAATAGGCCGGGCTTGGGGGCTCAGTCTGTAATCCCAGGACTTTGGGAGGCAGAGGCCATTGGATTGCCTGAGCCTGCAGGTTAGAGACCAGCCTGGACAATTTGGTGAGACCTCATCTCTACAATAAATAAAAAAATAGCAGGGCATGGTAGCACATGCCTGTATTTCCAGCTACTTGGAAGGCTGAGGTGGAAGGATCACCGGAGCCCAGTGGGTCAACGCTGGGTAGCCATGAGTGTGCCACAGCACTCCAGCCTGGGCAACGGAATGAGACTCTAACTCAAAACAAACAAACAAACAAACAAATAAATAAGGAGAGCGTAGGGGCTCGTGCCTATAATCCCAGGTCTTTGTGAGGCCGAGGCAAGAGGACTGCCTGAGTCTATGGGTTGGAGACCAGCCCAGGCAACTTGGCAAGACCTCATCTCTACAATAAATCAAAAAAAATTAGCTGGGTGTGGTGGCGCGTGCCTGTAGTTTCAGCTACTTGCAAGGCTGAGGGCAGAAGGATGACCTGAGCTCAGCAGGTCGAGGCTGTGGTAGCCGTGAACGTGCCACTGCACTCCAGCCTGGACGACAGAGTGAGACTCCAACTCAAAAAATGAATAAATAAAATAAAATTAAATTAAATTTAAAAGTCCAGTCTCCTTAGAAGGGCCTACAAGGGCAGGGCTCAGTGGCTCAGCCTGTAATCCCAGCACTCTGGGAGGCTGAGACAAGTGGATTGCCTGAGCCCGCAGGTTTGAGACCAGCCCAGGCAACTTGGTGAGATCGCATCTCTACAATAAATAAAAAATTAGCCAGGTGTGATAGCATGCGCCTGTAGTGCCGGCTACTTGGAAGGCTGAGGCAGAAGGATCACCGGAGGCTAGCAGGTCAACACTGGGGTGGTCACGAGTGTGCCACTGCACTCCAGCCTGGGTGACGGAGTGAGATCTGACTCAAAAAACAAAACGAAACAAAAAAACCCCAGAAGGGCCTACAAGGCCTTCTGCCCCTCCTCCAGCCTCTCATATTTTTCCTCGTCCTACTTCTCCCTCATATGTTATGCTCCAGCTGTGCAAAACAAAGTCCAGTTCCCCGAACTCACCTTGCTATTTCATGCTCGCTTGCATTTGCTTCTATTTATTCCTCCCTCTGCCTGGAATGCCTTTCCTAACCATCTACCCTCTTCCCTCCCCATTCACTGAGCAAATACCTCGTCCTCTTTCAAAATTGAGATCAAGGGTCAACTCTGCCAGGAAGCCTTTCTTGATGCCTTCGACATCCCCCTAGTATCATGAACATCCTTCATGTACTTTCATGTCCCTACCTGTCCTCTAGAGTCGACAGTTATCCCTTACTTGCCTCTAACATTACAAAGATCTGTTTGCCTAGTTTCCTCTCCTGCCTGAAAGCTTGAGAACAGGGACTCTGCCTTACTTCCATTCTCTAAATAAAAGCTTATTAATGACTGAGTGCATAGACAGATTAGTGCTCTGTCAATGTCCTGCTATAACCACAGTGTGTGCAAGAAAAAAATATATACATTTTAATATTAGCAGGAGCCAGACAGACTTAAGAAAGTCTCAGATATGTGTTGCTTTTTTGGCAGTTTTTTTTCCTAGCCCTAAATTAGGGATGGAATTATTACAGATGTGTACATTTGTCAAACAGACACTAATGAGATATTTATAGACTCTGCCATAACACATTATTTTTAAAAATCGTAAGAATTTATACAGGAAATACTTTTACTAACTTTTAAAAAATTAATAAGAGCTGCAAACATTTTTCAAAACTTTCTGTTACAAGAAATCTTATACAAAATAAAATGGTTTTTTTTGAGTTGAGGGTCTCACTGCTGCCCAGACTGGAGTGCAGTAGCACAATCATGGCTCACTGTAGCCTCAAACTCCTGGCTCAAGCAATCTTCCTTCCACAGTCTCTGAGCAGCTGGGGCTGCAGAAGTGTGCTACCACAACTGGCTAATTTTATTTTTTTGTAAAAATAGGGTCTCCTTAGTTTTCCTAGGCTGATCTCAAACTCTTGGGCTAAAGCAATCCTCCTACCTCAGCCTCCAAAAGTACTGGGATCACAGGCATGAGCCACGATGCCTGGCCCAAAAATCTTAAAATAATGATACCAAAAGCATATTTCAGTGGTTTTAATTATCTTTTAGTTTGAACTCACCATGTTCTATTTCTTGTTAATATTATAATGGGAGGTGAGAGGATTGCCTGAGTCCAGGGGTTCGAGACGAGACTGGGCAACTTGACAAGACCTGGTATCTACAATAAAAAAAAAACAAAACTAGCTGGGTGTGGTGGCACGCACCTGCCTGTAGTTCCAGCTACTTGGAAGGCTGAGGTGGAAGGACCGCTTGAGCCCAGCAGGTCCAAGCTATGGTGGCTGTTAGCGTTCCACTGTACGCCAGCCTGGGTGACAGAGTGAGACTCTGACGCAAAAAAAATTATAGTGTATGTCTTTATGCTGTGTCTACATAGTTGGAGCGTATGACAATATTTTCTGTATCTGATATGATCTATCAATTTATGAGTAGGCTGAGATCCCTGAAAGCAAAAAACTAAAAAAAAAAAAAAATTTTAACTTATTTTATTTTTTAGAGGTGGGGGTCTCACTATGTTGCCCAAGCTGGTCTTGAACTCCTGACCTCAAGTGATCCTCCCCCGCCTCCGAAGTGCTGGGATTACAGGCATGAGCCATTGGGCCCAGCCAGCAAAAACTTTCTTCCTGTTTTTTTTTTGAGTTGGAGTCTCACTCTGTCGCCCAGACTGGAGTGCAGTGGCCACTCCCGG
>NW_007067789.1:1408-28541 GCF_000164805.1 Carlito syrichta | reverse complement strand
ATGACCTGCTGGGCTCCAGCGATCCTTCCGCCTCAGCCTTCCAAGTAGCTGGAATTACAGGCATGCGCTACCATGCCCGGCTGATTTTTTGATTTATTGTAGAGATGAGGTCTCGTTGCCCAGGCGGGTCTCGAACCCACGGGCTCAGGCAATCCACTCACCTCAGCCTCCCAAAGGCACGGGATTACAGGCTGAGCCACCGAGCCCGGCTTCTTCCTGTTTTAATAGCTCACTCATCAGAACCCAGCATGGTAAATAATAAGTATTAATTTAACCTCCTTACTTGGGTAAGACATGATGGTCAACAAGAATGAGAGTGAGTTGGCCAGCCTGGTGCAATGCATGGAGGTCAATTTCATCCCGAAAAATCAAGACGGTCTCTGGAATGTGAACCATCTGAAGGAGGAAGATGTTGTCACCTCGTAGAGGTAGCTCAGAACGTTTTATGTTTAAAACTGGTACAAACACTTCCTCGGTCTCAGTCGTCTGAATAGGAAAATGAAAAGAAGACATTACAATGTTTAAAAACAGTCAGGAAAAAGTAACCAGACAATAGGGTCCAAAACAGATGTCATCTTGGGTAAGTCATCACTTTTCTCAAAGTCACAATTAACTAATTTATAAAAATAAAAGCCAGCCTGGGCAACATAGTGAGACCTCGTCTCTACAAAAAATAAAAAAATTAGCCGGGCATGGTGGTACGTGCTTGTAGTCCCAGCTACACCGGAGTTTGAGGTGGAAGGATCACCTGAGCCCAGGAGGTCGAGGCTGCAGTGAGCTGTGATCCTGCCACTGCACATCAGCCTGGATGAGAGTGAGATCCTGACTAAAAAAGTATAAAAATAAAATAAAATAAAAGGATGACTCTTACCCTTCCTCCTCCTTAGCAGTTACATAAAGGCCAACAAGCTAACTCATGGAAAAGACCTAGTTCTAGAAGCAATGCTGCTTCTAGAGAAGAGATTATTAGCCCTCAAGAGTTCACCTAGGCAAGAGGAATACATACTAGATCATCCATAAGGAGCTCAGTAATATACTGTATGGTTTACAAATTCCTTAAAATATATTTACTCATTTTTTCCTCATAGCAACCCTGCAAAATGTTATCATTCCAGATTGTATAGACAGTAGCATGACAGTCAGCCAAGTTAAGGGGCTGGTAAGTATCAGAGCTGGCTCTTGAACCCAAATCTTTTCATTCTAAAGGACTCGGTTCCTAGCTACTCACCTTTGCTAGGTAAAAAGCCAGGGCAAGAGCAGACACCATGGAGTCCAAGTCACAGGCTTCATTTCCCAGTACAACATGCAGAGGTCGGGACTCCTGGAGAGGAGGGAGAATGAGAAACTAACCAAAGTATCTGTATCCACTTCCCTATACCTGAGATGTGTGTAGGGCTTCACACACTTCCTCTCATTAATCTTCACAAAGGAGGGAGGCCAAATAATCTTACAGGTCCTCATTCCATAGATAAGACTATTAGCAAAGACATCAGTGTTTCAGCAAAGCTTTAAGCATTCCATTCATATCCATTGAATGGAAAAATGAAGAGCAGTACATTATCCTCTGATTTGTTATGTTTCTTTGGGCACTAAAACATGGAGCATTTGGGGTAGCTGATCTATTCAAGTGATGCTCTTGGACATATCAACGCTGGTTGTTTGTTTTGTGGAGTTTTTTCCTTCTTCCCATGTTCATAATACGGAAAAGAAGGTTTACATCTCTAAATCATGAGAATACATGAAGAGCCCCTGAGAATAAAGGTAAAAATAAAAATAGTCCATTATCCAGTTATCCAGGACAATGCCCCCTACTCCAAGAGGGCCCAATGATGACCATATATAATCTCTTTGATGTAAGAAGCAGATGCTTTCCCAGCAGGTTCAGAGTAAAACAGGAACAGTTGCTGCTGCTGGAACTTTTTTTTTTTTAATTATTTATTTATTTTTTATTATGAAGTTGTGGGGTACAGTTAAGGGTTAGGTATACAATTGCGTTTCATTCAGGCACCCTGTTGATATGGGGTGTTTCTCCCAGACAGATATTTGCTACTGTTAATTCCATCTCCCTACCCCTTGGAACTTTTATTTTATTTTTTGAGTCAGTGTCTCACTCTGTCTCCCAGGCCGGAGTACAGTGGCATGCTCATGGCCACTGCAACCTCGATCTGCTGGGTTCAGGCACTCCTTCCACCTCAGCCTTACAAGTAGCTGGAACCAGTCAGGCTCGGTGGCTCAGCCTGTAATCCCGTGCCTTTAAGAGGCTGAGGTGAGTGGATTGCCTGAGCCTGTGGGTTCGAGACCTGCTTGGGCAGGCGAGACATCATCTCTACCATAAATCAAAAAATGAGCCAGGCGTGGTAGCGTGCACCTGTAGTTCCAGCTACTCGGAAGGCTAGGGTGGAAGGATCACCAGAGCCCAGCAGGTCGAGGCTGCGGTGGCCGGGAGCGGCCACTGCACTCCAGTCTGGGCGACATAGTGAGACTCCAACTCAAAAAAAAAAACAAAAAAACCAAGTAGCTGGAACTGCTAGGCTCGGTGGCTCAGCCTGTAATCCCAGCGTTTTGGAAGGCTGAGGTAAGTGGATTGCCTGAGCCCATGGGCTCGAGACCCGCTTGGGCAACTTGGCGAGACCTCATCTCTATAATAAATCAAAAATTAGCCGGGCGTGGTAGCGGGCGCCTGTAGTTCCAGCTACTTGGAAGTCTGAGGCGGGGAAGGATTGCTGGAGCCCAGCCAGTCGAGGCTGCGGTGGCTGGGAGCGGCCACTGTACTCCAGTCTGGGTGAGACTCCAACTCAAAAAAAACCCAACAAAAACAAGTAGCTGGAACAACAGGTACATGCCACCATGTCCAGCTAATTTTTTTGATTTAATGTAGAGGCGAGAGCTCATCAAGTTGCCCAGGCTGGTCTTGAACCCCTGGGCTCAGGCAATCCTCTGCCCTCTGCCTCCCAAAGTGCTGGGATTACAGGCATGAGCCTCCACACCCAGCCTATTTTCAAAGCTTTGAAAAGTCCAGCTGCTGCTATTATCAACCTTGTTCCCTTGCATCTTCCTAGCTTTCAGAGTTTTAAATAAAATATACTAAAATTACACTGCCCAAAATAGCAGAGACAGGGTTTTGGTTTGTGTTTTTAAACACGTATTGTGTGTGCCGGATATTTTTCTAATATTTTCACAGGCATTAATTAATCATTTAATCCTCAAACAACCCAGTGAGGCAGGTACTTAAATGATGATCTCATTGCAAGTATGAGCATCATGCAGGGTGCAGGAGACCATAAAGCCTTCAGCTCTGCTCAGGGCATAATAACTCTCTCACAGTTCACCCTTGAACTTCTATCTCAACCTGCCTCTGAGAGAGGATGACATGAGAGAAACAAAATGACATACTAATTATAGCAGGGCTTCTCCATTTCAGCATTATTGGTATTGTGGACAGGAGAATTCTATGTTGTGGGCGCTGTCCCGCACATGGCAGGGCATTTGGCAGCATTCCTGGCCTCTACCCACTGGCAACCTCAGTCATGACAATCAAAAATATCTCCAGTCTTGTCAAATGTTCCCTGGAGGGCAAAAGTGCCCCCAGTTGAGAACCCTGCTGGGTTACAGGAAGGTGAAAACATACACTCCAGCTTCTACTAGATTTGCTAGATACAAAGTAGGAAGTGGGTTCAGAAGACAAAAACATACGAGGAACCATTATCAAGTAACGTATCTTTAGGAAAAAAGTGAATCTAGGGAAATCTGGAATCATCTTCCCTGTATAGGCTATCACTCCCTCTTTCCACATTAGAAGGCCACAGCCTAAAGGGGACAATTTTAGAAGACTTCTGGTATAAATGAGCCTAGGTAGGTTTTTTTGTTTTTTGTTTGAGTTAGTCTCACTCTGTCGTCCAGGCTGGAGTGCCATGGCACAATCACAGCTGCTACAGACTCAACCTATTGAGCTCAGGCAGTCTTTCCACCTCAGCCTTTCAAGAAGCTGGAACTACTGGCATGTGTCACCATGCCCAGCTAACTTTTTGATTTATTGTAGAGATGAAGTCTTGCCAGGTTGCCCAGACTGGTCTCAAACCCTTGAGATCAGACAATCCTCTTGCCTCTGCTTCCCAAAGTGTTGGGATTACAGACATGAGCCACTGCATTTGACTTTTTTTTTTCTTTTTTGAGCTGGAGTCTCACTCTGTCACAGGCTGGAGTGCAATGGCACGATCAGAGCTCACCGCAGCCTCCAATTCCTGGGCTCAATTGATTCTCCCACCTCAGCCTCTTGAGTAGCTGGGAATACAAGTGTGTGCTACCACACCCAGCTGATTTTTTTGAGTTTTTGTGGAGATGAGGTCTTGCTATGTTGCCAGGCTGGGGTTTTTTTTTTGAGTTGGAGCCTCACTCTGTCACCCAGACTGGAGTGCAGTGGCCGCTCCTGGACTGCAGCCTCGACCTGCTGAGCTCCGGGAATCCTTCCGCCTCAGCCTTCCAAGCAGCTGGAACTACAGGCGCGTGCTACCACACCCGGCTAATTTTTTGATTTATTGTAGAGATGAGGTCTTGCCAAGTTGCCCAGGTGGGTCTCAAACCCACAGGCTCCGGCAATCCACTCACCTTGGCCTCCCAAAGCGCGGGATTATAGACTGAGCCTCGGAGCCCGGCCTGGAGTTTTTGTTTTTAAACTATTCTCTTCTCTATCGCCTACTCCCATCCCTAGAAAGAAGTACGTAAGACAAAGTTTATGTGTCAGGGATCCAGGCAAAGGACCCTGGGGAAGTCTGCCTTGTGTCTATTTTTCTTTCTTTCCTTTTTTTGTGGGGGTCAGAGTCTCACTCTGTCGCTCAGGCTGGAGTTCAGTGGCACAATCACAGCCTACCGCAGCCTCAACTTCCTGGACTCTGGCTAATCCTCCCTTCTCAGTCTTCTGAGTAGCTGGGACTACAGGTGTGCCCCAACGTGACTGGCAACGTTTTAATTTTTTTGTAGAAATGAGGTCTCACTATTTTGCACAGGCTTGTCTCAAACTGCTGGGCATGCCAGACACAGTCGCTCACGCCTGTAATCCCAGCACTTTGAGAGGCAGAGGCGAGAGGATTGCCTGAGCCCAGGGGATCGAGGCCAGCCTGGACAACTTGGCAAAACCTCATCTCTACAATCAATCAAAAAATTAGCAGTGCTCGGTGGCTCAGCCTGTAATCCCGCGCCTTTGGGAGGCTGAGGTGAGTGGATTGCCTGAACCCGCGGGTTCGAGACCCGCCTGGGCAACTTGGCGAGACCTCATCTCTACAATAAATCAAAAAATTAGCCGGTCGTGGTAGGGCGCGCCTGTAATTCCAGCTACTCGGAAGGCTGAGGCGGAAGGATCGCCGGAGCCCAGCAGGCGAGGCTGCGGTGGCCGGGAGCGGCCACTGCACTCCAGTCTGGGTGACAGAATGAGACTCCAACTCAAAAAAAATTACCCAGGCATGATGGCACCCGCCTATAGTTCCAGCTACTTGGAAAGCTGAGGTGGAAGGATCATCTGAGCCCAGCAGGTCGAGGCTGTGGTGGCCATAAGCATGTCACTGCACTCTATCCTGGGTGACACAGTGAGACTCCTACTCAAAAAAAAAAAAAAAAAAATCTTGGGCTCAAGTAATCCTCCCAATGTGTTGGAATTATAAGCATGAGCCACCACACCTGGCCTGTGCCCATTTTCCTAAGCCTACTTCACAAGTGTGGAAGCCAAGACCCATTTATACTGAACAGCACTGGGGAGAAGGGGTTCTTTTTCAACATGAAACTCTTTTCCAAAGAAGGAAGAGAATTCCAAGCCGGGTTCGGTGGCTCAGACTGTAATCCTACGCTTTGCGAGGCCGAGGTGAGTGGATTGCCTGAGCCCGCGGGTTCGAGGCCCGCCTGGGCAACTTGGTGAGACCTCATCTCTACAATAAAAATCAAAAAATTAGCCAGGCATAGTACGCGCGCCTGTAGTTCCAGCTACTTGTAAGGCTGAGGTGGAAGGATCGCCGGAGCCCAGCAGGTCCAGGCTACGGTGGCCGGGAGCAGCAACTGCACTCCAGTCTGGGCGACAGAGTGAGACTCCAACTCAAAAAAAAAAAAAGGAAGAGAATTCTGAACCCAAGACCCCAGTCCTGGAGTAATTCCTCTGACTTGTAATTCCTCCTCCTATGCCAGAGAAGGCCCCTCTGTTTCCTGGATACCGAGGACTGCCCAGATGGCTGTGGACCAAGTGACAGTAAAGCACTTGAGATAAGTGGCTGCAGAGATAACTTGCTCACTGGAGCAGCAAGGGGGGTTCCTATTTTCTCCAGAGAGGCAACTATATAAACATGAGACCATATGGACCTGACTCAGAGAAAAAAGGTAAGAGGAACACAGCAAAGATAGAACAAGGGGAACAGGCCTCCTGCAGGGTACAGAGAGACCCTAGAGACCTTTATATTCATTTACATCAGTGTTGCTTCACTGCCAGTGGCAGCCGATCAGGATTAGTCAGATCCCCCACGTGAAGAGGGCTGAGCAGAAGGACAGAAAGGAGGGATCCAGTACAACAACCTCATGGTTCTGAGAGGAGACATCATCTCCAGAGGAAGGTGGACGTCCACCCCCTGCGCTCAGCCAGACCCAGACAGCAATTCAAAGGAATGAATACAAAAGGCATACTCAGGGCTTGCAGCAAATCTCGGACCGGGGTGACCAAGGGAGGTGGCAGCATTCCTTTCCCCTGCCAACACCCACCATCACCCTGGCCTGACTGGGCTATTCACCACCCGCAAACCATGATATGTACATTCTCGACTCTGGTCTTTGCATGATTTGTTCTTCTCGGTTGAAAGCAGAACTGCCACTTGAGAGATCAGACCTTGAGCCTGAATTCCAGCTCTGTTTCTTGTTCTGGGACTTTGGCCCAAGCCTCATTTTCACATATAAAAATGATAGGCCAGGCAGGGTGGCTCACGCCAGCACTTTGGGAGACTAAGGCAGAGGATTGTTTGAGGCCAGGAGTTCGAGACTAGCCTGGGCAACATAGCGAGACCTTGTCTCTACAAAAAATTTGTAAAAAATTAGCTGGGCGTGGTGGCACAGGCCTATAGTCCCAGTTACTTGGGAAGCTAAGAAGGGAGGATCACCTGAGCCCAGGAGTTGGAGGCTATGATGAGCCATGAGCGTGTCACTGCACTCCAGTCTGGGCAATGGAGTGAGACTCCAACTCAAAAAGAAAAAAAGTATAATATCGTAACTAATTTCATGATTGTGAGATGGGTTCAGTGCATACTCTCTAATAGTAAGAGGAGATCCCTTCTACCTCCTTTTTCTCACCCTCCCCATCCGTTCAAGTCTGCCTAAAGCCCCCATTCTCAGTGAAGCCTTCCCGACCACCCAGAGCAGTCCTCTTCCTCTAAACGTCCAGCATGCAGCACCTGTGGCTCTGAGATGGAACTTAACTTCTACCTTAAGGGGCTCCCTATCTGTTCATGGTCAGCTGTCCTGAATCCCTCACATGGCTTACGAGTTGGGTGACTACATATACTACATATGTTACTATCCAAACTGCCACTTTTGAGAATGAAAAGCCGCACTATTAATGATTATGCTGGGGCTAAATAAGACCGCCTTGGGCAAACTGGGTGTCTGGCTGTCCGACTTATAATACACCATTCACCTCTTCATTTAGGGAAAACATGTGTCACCCTTAACCCCTACCCCAGTCCCCACCAGCTGAAAGCACAAGCAAACAGCCTTTATTCTCTGATCATCAGAGGAGCACAGGGAAAATATAGCTATACTTAGCAGCACCAGGAAACCCGAGCTGCCGATGGAAGAAATACAATCTGAAAGCCACAAGTAAATATGCACTCTTTTATAATATATATATATATAAAGATCCACTAGTCAAAATGACTCTTATCCTGATATTTTCTTTGTGGCCTCAACGGGAGGGGGACTCTAGGGCTGGCAAGAAAAGCACTTCCGTCCTGAAGCTGAATGTGGTCTGATAACTACTCTACAAAATAGTTAATGAGGGAGGAAAAAAAAAACAAGACAAAGGACCAGAAAGACAAACCCTCACAGCAGAGAAAACAGGAAGGACACTGATGCCAGGACTGCAAACTTCAAAGGAGAGCCAGCTCCTGCGTCCCGGCACATTCACCAAAGGCTCCTGGGTGAACCCCAACCTGCAGTGCAGCCCCACCCTGAAGCAAAGATTTTTCCTCTAGCTGGGCTCGGTGGCTCAGCCTGTAATCCTGCGCCTTTGGGAGGCTGAGGTGAGTGGATTGCCTGAGCCCACGGGTTCGAGACCCACCTGGGCAGCAAGACCTCATCTCTACAATAAATCAAAAAATCAGCCGGGCGTGGTAGTGCATGCCTGTAATTCCGGCTACTCGGAAGGCTGAGGCAGAAGGATCTCTGGAGCCTAGCAGGTTGAGGCTGCGGTGGCCGGGAGCGGCCACTGTACTCCAGTCTGGGCGACCGAGTGAGACTTCAACTCAAAAAAAAAAAAAAGATTTCTCCTCTCCAGAAGTGAAAGATGAGTCACCATGAGCAGGACATTTAGTTAAACAAGTTTTTTTAAAAAATGGAACAGCCTATTGTCCTTGTGGCAGAGGCTGCAGAAAATTTCTCTGGTATCAAATGCTAAAAATATGGCAGCAGCGGGAGACTTGGCTGGATCATCAGCTGTCTCTATCCTGATAAAAGCCAAGCATTCACGATTCTCTGAAAATTATAATTAAACTATCGTTAACAGGAACACTCAAACGTAAGAGTGTGTCTGTTTAAATCATGTCTCTTTACACAAGAAACATAACAGGGTGGCCTCTGGGGAAATGGATGAAAAAGATCTTTACCTTTTTCATTTCAATTTCATACCTCTTTTTTTTTTTTTTTTTTGGTCATAGTCTCTGTCGCCCAGGCTGGAGTGCAGTGGCATGCTCACGGCTACTGCGGCCTCGATTTTCTGGGCTCAGGCAATTCTTCTGCCTCAGCCTTCCAAGTAGTTGTAACTACAGGTATATACCACCATGCCTGGCTAATTTTTTAGTTTATTGTAGAGACAAGGTCTCATTATGTTGCCCAGGCTGGTCTCAAACTCCTGGGCTCAAGCAATCCTCCTGCCTTAGCCTCCCAAAGTGCTGGAATTAGAAGCGTGAGCTACCACGCCCAACTCATACCTGTTTTGTATTTATATGTTTTCATGATGGGCATTTACTACTTCTATAATTAAAAGCAATCTAAGTTGTTGTTGACATCGGCCAGTGTGTTCTACCGCCAGTTCACCTGCTAATATACCTAGTGTCTAATTTTCTCATTTCTCCAGGACTTGGGAGGCTAGGTAGTGATGAAAGCTCTAAGATAAATCTCACTATGACAGATTCACAAGTTTGAAAGGAAGATCTAGATCCTAGGCCAGGTGCTGTGGCTCACGCCTATAATCCCAGCACTTTGGGAAGCTGAGGCAAGAGGATTGCCTGAGGTCAGGGGTTCGAGACCAACCTGGGGAACTTGGTGAGACATCATCTCTACAATAAATCAAAAATGTAGCTGGACATGGTAGTGCATGGTAGTTCCAGCTACTTGGAAGACTGAGGCGGAAGGATTGCTTGAGCCCAGCAGGTCGAGACTGTGGTGGCCATGAGCAGCGTGCCACTGCATTCCAACCTGGGTGACAGAGTAAGACTCCAATTCAAAAAAAAAATCTAGATTCTGCTCCTTAGGGGATGAACACAGGGAGAGAAAAGTCAGGATACCAACAATGTTAGAAAAAAATCAAGCATTTTTCCAAGCTTTACACTGCTGTAGTGAATATACTATGACCCTGGCAGGGGTGAGGGTGGGGGCTCTGAACGATGTATGTTAGAGAATAAATGCATGAAAATAAATATTTGGTGAGGTTTCAGGTTCAAGGATGCTTTATCAAATGGCGGAAAAGAGACCAGACATTTGGGTTACTGGGAGAAAAATTCAGCTTTTAGCACTTAGAACTGTCCCACAAAAACTTTACACAGCCAGGCATAGTGGCTCACACCTGTAGTCCCAGCACTTTGGGAGGCTGAGGTGAGAGGATTGCCTGAACCCACAGGTCCGAGACCTGCCCGGACAACTTGGTGAGACCTTGTCTCCACAATAAATAAAAAAATTAGCTGGGCGTGCTGGTGAACCCCTGCAGTTTCACCTACTTGGAAGGCTGAGGCAGAAGAACCACCTGAGCCTAGCAGGTCAAAGCTGCAGTGGCCAGGAGCCTGCCACTGCACTCCAGCCTGGGCGACAGAGTGAGACTCCACCTCAAAAACTAAAAAAAAAACAACCAAACAACCTCTACATTAGTCCTCCAAAGACCTCCCTGTGGTAGAATCAGAGGCAACCAAAATGAATTGGTTCCAAATTGCTTTATACATTGAAACAATTTTCTCAATTTGTTTTTCACAGGGATGTGAGATCATTGGTGTTAAAACTGAAATTTGCCCCAATTCCATATGAGGACATTCATTTATCACAGCAGCTGAGTCTGCAGCAGGAACTAGGTGACTTTTAGGACTTGTTAAGACCAGAATCTATTACCCAGAGGAATTTGTAGAGTGCAAGACATTTAAAAAGACAGGCATCGTCAGCCATCTGTCTGGGTTTCTTCCAGTGCAGTATGACTCAAAGGAGGGGAGCCCAGATAACCTCCTGGAACCTCTCTCTGGTTAGTTTTTTGCTGCTAACTGGGATAACAGACTAATGCCTCATGACCAGTCAGTATGGCTGGGTGAGTCCAAACGGTTCAGAAGTTACCAAAAATAAGCCACAAACATTCGGTAGTCACGCTTATGGTTTTGATTCTAAATACACTTTGTGCTTATCCCTTCCAAGGAGGGGATTGTGATGTAATCTATGTGCATTAAAGCCAAGGGAGAAACCTGGAGGCAAAGGAATGCAGGGTGTGGGTCAACAAATATGCCTGATGTGTTCTGTATGTTTGGCTTAAAAACACTGACTTAGAGTAAAACACCACGAACACCTCGAATCTAGGAACGAGTTCAGACCGCCGGAGAAACCACCGTGGATCGGAGGAAATACACCCCTGAGCACAGCTCCCCTCCACGCCCCTGGGTTCACCTAGAGGCCAGTGGGCCATGGGCGGCCTTGCGAGCAGCGGAGAGCAGAAAGAGGGGCGGGGAGGGAGAAGACTTACACCTCGCCGGGCACGGCTGGCGGCGGCACGGTCCTGGGTCCTTCTGATGGCACTGACCCAGGCGACAGCAAGCAGAGGCTCGAATGCGAGACCCGGACCCAAGACTGCCCCTCCCCGCTCTCGGGCAGACCCCAAAGGCGGAGACCCCAAAACCAGGAGATGAAGCCGCATTCTCACTTGCTCCTCGCCCATTCCCCGGGCCTGATCAGGCTCCAAGCCCCCTCCCCACAAGTCAGTGTTCCCTCCACGCGGACCGCCGGGGCTCCCCCAGATCCCACATCTTCGTCCGTCCTGGACCCCGTGCTCCATTCCCTACTCTCAAGGATCCGTTACCTGCAGAGCGGCTCGACAACCCTGCAGGTAGTCCTCCATGGTGAAGCCCAAGGTGCGCCGTCACCCTTTGTCGAGGAGAGGTTCGCCGGGCGAATGCACCCCGTCCGGGACACAGAAGCTATAGCCCAGAATCAGGAGGCGGGACTCGAACCCGCCACACGGTGAATCGGCCCCCGACCTCGGGAGGAAGTGCGTAAGCGGGCGCGCCCTAGTCGGACGTCGCCCCGCCCCTAACGTCGGGGGCGGAGTTCTGCGCCCAGAGACTCCTGGGTCGTCTTTCCGGAGGTGCGAAGCGGGAGGGCGTGGCGCAGGGCGTCATGGGAAAGGTAGTCCAGAGACTCCGAACTGTCTTTAACAAATGAGGGAAGGGGAACTTCCTGAGGGATCAGTCATTTGATAGACAACGTGCATGTGTCACAGTAACCCATCTTGGTGGCATCTGCACTTTCCCTCTCAGACCAGGCTAAGTGCAGCATCCTTCCATGTATTACACCCAGCATCTGGTTTGACATCTTAAATTACAGCAAAACAGCTCTTCATCTTCCCTTCTAGAATTCTCCCCTTTACCAAACTGACCCAGCGCCACCCATCCTGTGGGCGTCCATGCTAGGAAAACTTTAGAAATCACCTTTGGCCCCTCTTCTTTACCTAAACCTACAGTCTCTTGCCATCTGCTGCCTCCTCCTTTGCAACTCTGAAGCCCGTTGCCTCTGCAGCCTCCGCAAATATCAGCTCCTTCCTTTCTCTGACGGTCGTAACCTTGGCTCTTGTCTTCCTGCCTAATTGTTCCAACTGCTTTTTCAGCCGTCAGAGTTGCCTGAAGTTTCATCCTGTGGCAGCCCCGGAAGTAGAGTTTAGAGAGGACCCTTCAGAACATAGAGTTCGCTTCCAGCCTCCCTTAACTGCCACTTCCCAGCCCCGGGGTCGGGCCGAAGTCTACAATTAAGTGGGCCCTCATCATCAAATATCCCCTCACTTATTCATCTCTCCTTTTATCTACTACTGTCAGCCTCGCACTAGCTTTTCCTGCTCCCCAAGCTGGAAATGGAGAGGAGGTGACTGATGAGAAGCCGGGGCTTGTGGTGGAAACAAGAACCAGAGCATAGGAGTGTTGGATCCCCGGCTCGTTGGGCCAGTTCTCTCCCTGCTTCTCCCTTCCCAGAGCCTGGGGCTTCTTCCACGCCCTCTGTGCACTACCAGGTGCACAGCCCAACCGATTTCATTTCTAGACTTAAAACATAATACAGCAAGGACTTGGAAAGGAGCCCTCAGGGGTCTCCAGAGAAAAAGCAGCAAGACTTTTTTTAAAAAACATTAAATGAGTAAATATGCAAATATCACGCTCTGCGACCCCGCTTCTGTGGATCGCGCAAAGGACTGCCATACCCAGGGAGAAAGCCCGGATCGAGCAGCGTCTGTTCAGCCCTGCTCCTCCCCACCCAGCAAGGCACTTGCTCTTCCCCGATCTCACCAGAGAGGCACAAGCGCTCCGTCCCTTCCAGAGGCAGGCGGAGGGAAGAGAAAGGGTCTGTTGTTTTTCTCTCCTTGTTTCTCTCTCGCTTTCTGCTGATCACCAAGCTGCTGACCGGGTCAGAAAGCCCTGATGGAAATCCACCCGTGCTGGGCAGGCCCCTCCTCCTTCAGGGAGCTCGTCCTTGACTAATAATTTTTCCTCGTCCCGATGGGGAAGAAAGAGAGGGAGAACGAAGAAAAAGAAAAACCACAAACTTCCTTTGAAGCCCAGCTTGTAGTCAGGGCCTGGAGCGCACGCCCTAGGCTCGGCGACTCGGGAATCCTGAAGCCGCTCTGCGCACCCGGGAGCGCCTGGGTTGCGCCCCTGCCCGCCCGCAGCCCCCTCCGGCGCCCCCAGTGCTGGGCGTGAGTCCGGAAGTGGCCGCGATCCAGCCAGGACCGCAGCTCCTAAACCTGGGTAAACCTGTCCACGCTGGGGCGTTGACAGCTGGAAGGCAGCTGGCCCTGGCGACTCCCCTCCTTGTGCCCACCTCCCCCATCGCACGCCAGAGCTGAACTCTCCTTCTCAGTCCTGGGACAGCACCCACTTCTCGAAGGTAAAAAAGAACTTTGTTCTAACCATCTTCTCGCCCTCTTCTCCCACCCCGGGCTCTCCATTGCCTCTCCAGCTCTGGGGAGTTGACGCCTGGCTGTCCCCCCACCTTCGGTCCCTAAAAGTCGGGATTGCTCAGAGGAGATAAAGCGGAGGAATATGTAAAAGGGATGCTGCTTGGTCCCCTTGTTTCCTCCTTTTTGCGAAACCGTCCCCCCTCCTTGTGAGAAAGTAGACAGGGTAGTGTGGTGGCGTCTGACTTACTCGGAGAGGAAAATCTAGACCGTCGGTTGCAGGGAGATGTGGGTCAGACCGAGAAGGAGACTGGAATGGGACAGTAAGGGATTTGAGAGGAAAGGGGCGTCTGGCGGAAGAGGAGTGTCTTCTTGAAGCCACATGCCAGTTTTATATGCTTCTTCCAACTTTTGGCTCTTGACTGCAATTGACTAGGGAGGGAGCAGGGCTATTTTAACTCCCTCACCTACCGCCATAGGATAATTCCAGCGGGAGACAAAGCACAGGACTTGAGGAGCTGAGAAAAGAGGAAAAGAATGAAATCCTGAGGCGCTGGGGTGCCCCCCCGTCTTCCTGGCTGAGTATGGACCTTGTAGGGTGGAAACTCTCCCTTGAATTTCCTGTCCCTGGCTCTTAAGACTTAGCCCACTTAGTTATGCCCAGTTTCTCTGAGACCTCACCACTCCCTTGTGTGTCCAGGTCCTGATTTCTTTCTTATTTGTATTTTATTTATTTTTGTATTTTTTGGTGCCATGACTCGGATTCCTGGGCTTTTTTTGGCTCATCTCTCTGGCCAGTTAGCTACCCACCCACCCCTCCACTTAATTATTGATCGTTTCTGGTACTGGAAAGAAAGATAAGAAATGAGATCTGCCTTTGTTCAAGCTTTTTTTTTTTTTTTTTTTAACTTCCCCAGACTCTGGCGTCTGCTTTGAGGCTCACCTTAGGTGTCACTTGGGAGGGGAGGAAGAAAGGAGAGACAGAAAACATATAAGGCCTGCTGGCAATTTTTGCTACTCTGGTTTTAAATTTACAACATGTAAATGCTATGCAGTTAGCACAAATTATATTTGAATCAGGAGGATGATCAATTTGAGTGACTAGGCTTTTTTTTTTTTTTTTGAGTTGGAGTCTCACTCTGTCACCCAGACTGGAGTGCAGTGGCTGCTCCCAGCCACCGCAGCCTCGACCTGCTGGGCTCCGGCGATCCTTCCGCCTCAGCCTTCCAAGTAGCTGGAACTACCATGCCTGGCTAATTTTTTGATTTATTGTAGAGATGAGGTCTTGCCAAGTTGCCGAGGCGGGTCTCTAACCCGCAGACTCAGGCAATCCATTCACCTCAGCCTCCCAAAGCGCAGGATTACAGGCTGAGCCACCAAGCCCGGCTTGACTAGGCTTATTTTATTTCAGTAACTTTAATGTTCCTCAGCCTCATCTCCCAAGCCTCCCCCAGCTCCATTTTCCTGTAGGTTTTCAAAAAGGAAGCATAATTTCAGGTAAGGAGAAAGTCAGAAAAAAGACAAGATTTTAAACTAAATTCTTCCTGTTTCTCCCCCTGATAAATGAGAGGAAGGGCAACAGGGAAATTGAAGAGAGATATTTTCCAGAGGGCAGAGTCTGTGGGGTTTTTTTTATCATTTACTATCCACAGCATTAATTAAATGTCAATCTGTGTTTGCCTCTATGCTTAGTGATGATAGAAACCCCGTTAAACAGGTCCAGTGTTCACATCTCTTTTTTTTTAGTCAGGGTCTCACTGTCACCCAGGCTGGAGGGCAGTGGCATGATCACTGCTCAGTACAACCTTGACCTGAGCTCAGGGGACCCTTCTCCCACAGCCTCCTGGGGACTACAGGCATGCGCCACCACACCTAGCTAATGTTTTAATTTATTGTAGACACAAGGGCTTACCAAGTTGCCCAGGCTGGCCTCAAATCCCTGGGCTCAGGCAATCCTCTCGCCTCTGCCTTCTAAAGTGCTGGGATTATAGGCATCAGTCATCTTGCCTAGCTAGAAAGAATGTTTTTGATGTAAACTAATAATCAGGCTGGGCATGGTGGCTCATGCCTGTAATCCCAGTACTTTGGGAGTTAGAAGTGAAAGGATTGCCTGAGCCCAGGGGTTCGAGACCAGCCTGGGCAACTTGATGAGACCTCATCTCTACAGTAAATCAAAAAATTCACATCTAAAATGACCTAGTTGGAAATAGATATAAAGAGCAGGTGAGTGAATATAGAAGGAATCTTTTTTATGTAAATCAGTAATCAGGCCAGAGTGAGACTCTGACTCAAAATAATAATAACAACAATCAGCAGCAGCAGCATTTTCATATTTCTTTTTTCGGTTTTGAGTCAGAATCTCCTCTGTCACCCAGGCTGGAGTACAATGTCATGCTCATGGCCACCGCATCCTCGACCTGCTGGGCTCAGGTGATCTTTCTGCCTCAGCCTTTCAAGTAGCTGGAACTGCAGGCACACACCACCACAGCTAATTTTCTTTTATTTATTGTAAAGACGAGGTCTCACCATGTTGCCCAGGCTGGTCTCAAACCCATGGGTCAGGCAATCCTCTCGCCTCCACCTCCCAAAGTGCTGGGATTGAGCCACCGTGCCCAGCTAGCATTTCCGTATTTCATATAAACAGTGGCCAGGTGAGTATCTCTGGGTTTAGACAGTTTTTTGGGGGAGAAAGGAGGAACTGAGAAGCTGCTGTCTCGATCCCACCTGTGGAGAGAAGCTTCCTGGAAGGAAATATGGGGAACCTTTTTCGTGCCCCAACTTGAAGTTACTTATCGCCATCTTTGATTCAAGTGCCCATCACTGCATTTCCCCTCCCAACTTACAGGAAGCCCTTCCCAAGACCTTTTTGCTGTGGGTAGGGTTGTGTAAATTCTGCGGCATCTTTGAGAAGAACTTCCCTTTCCTCACCGGCATTTCACCTGCAGGGGCATGACACTGACTCTGCAACTTCCCTGCTCTTCACCTAAGCACTCTGTGACTGTTATCTCTCACCCTTGGGTGAGGCAGGGAGAAGGTATCCCTGAGGCTCTGAGGATACCAGCAGCCTGTGTGTGCTCAGGAAGTGCTGTGAAAGGGGCAGGGTTTGGAGGTGGGCGGAGGAATCACTCCTGTCCTGGCCGTGGTGAGGGGTTACTGATGTGTGCCGATTGCAGAGTAAGCTCAAGGTCATCATATTCATAAACATTGGTGCAGATTTAACATTTCTCCGACCTTCTCTTTCCGTTCTGACTTTCTTCTTGCACTCTCCCTCTCTGTCTTTTCTCCATTCCCTCCATTATCTTTTTCAGTGAAGCTGACTCTACCCATGTCTTCAATCCCACCCAAGTCAGCCCTCCCAAGCCTAGAAGTCTTGTGCCCTTTTTGGTGTCATCTGGTCACAGCCAGTTAGAGGTGAAAAGAGCTCAGCCTGGGGCCCTCCTGTTGACACGAGCTGGGAAAGACATATACTACTCATAGCCAGGAGTGACCACACGACACCAGCCAGCCTTCTGCACTGGGTCCCTCCCTTTCCAGTCCATGTTTTTCTCCTTATTGGCCAGGTTTCTCTCTTTTACACCAGTCCTGACTTAGGCAAGGCCCTGAGGTCAGTAATCACCTCCAGTGCCCCTTGGTCAACTCCCTTCCGACCATGGAACACCATCAGCCTGAGCATGCGGCCTCTGGGGAGGCCAGGACTGCAGAAGCAGTCACCCCAGAAAACCATGAGGTCCTGTCAGGCCCGGATGAGCACCCTCAGGACAAGGATGTGGGAGGTGCTGATGGGGCAACTGGAGAACAGGCACCAGTAGACCAAGCTTTGCTGCCTCCCCCGGGCACGGACAACCTAGATTCCCCTCCAAGTGGAGCTAGCTCAAGTCTACCAGGACCAGCCCATGGGCCATCACCTCAGGTAGAGACAGCGGGGGCATGTTCCACGCCCCAGGAGCGCCCCCAGTCCCCCAGGACCCGACAGCCCGAGCCAGATTTCTACTGCGTCAAATGGATCCCTTGGAAGGGGGAACGGACACCCATCATCACCCAGAGCGCCAACGGCCCTTGCCCTCTGCTGGCCATCATGAACATCCTCTTTCTCCAGTGGAAGGTAAGAGAAAGTTTGGATAAGGGTTCAGAAAATACTAGGGAGTACTCTTCCCTGACCATCTTCCTTGATCATCCTGATTTTCTCAAACCGGTCAAAGTTTTCCAGATTATTCTCCCTATTTCTCCAACTTGAACAAGTTAGATAAAATATTCCCTAAAAACAACAACAGGCTGGGCGCAATTGCTCACGTTTATAATCCAGCAATGGGAGGCCGAGGTGAGAGGATTACCCGAGTCCATGGGTTTGAGACCAGCCTGGGCAACTTGGTGAGACTTCATCTCTACAATAAATTTTTAAAAATTGCCGGGCATGGCGGTGCGTGCCTGTAGTTCCAGCTACTTAGAAGGCTGAGGTGGGAGAATCACCTGAGTTCAGCAGGTCGAGGCTGTGGTGGCTGTGAGCATGCCACTGCACTCCAGCCTGGATGACAGAGTGAGATTCCGACTAAAAACACAACCCAAAAAAACCCAGCAACAACAACAAAAAAATCTGGCTGGGCGTGGTGGCTTATGCTTGTAATCCCAGCACTTTGGGAGCCTGAGGCAGGAGGTTCACTTTTTTTTTTTTTTGAGTCAAAGTCTTACTCTGTCACCAAGACTGAGTGCAGTGGCATACTCACAGTCACTGCAGCCTCGACCTGCTAGGCTCAGGTGACCCTTCCACCTCAGCCTTCCAAAATGCTGGGATTATAGGCGTGCGCCATTGTGCCTGGCATCACTCCCACTTTCTATGTACTCTTCCTTCCATGCTCTGTGATGATCACTCCTTCTGCCTCCAGGTGAAGCTACCACCCCAGAAGGAAGTGATCACATCGGATGAGCTCATGGCCCATCTCGGTGAGTGACTGGACCTTGAAAGGGAATTCCCCAAGAGGTTCCAGAACTCTCCACTCAGCCAGAAATCCAGACTTTGAAGGTATCTCCACTTGGGGCTCTGACATGGCAGACAGGGTAGGGGTCTGTGGCTCTTCTCTGCCAGGCTGGGGAATGGAAAGCAAAGATCCAGGTGTCAAAAGTCCTGGTGTGACATCACTTTCACCACAAGCTTTTGTGTGTGATCGCAGGTGGGCCCTGCACCTTCCTGAGCCTGTTTCTTCCTCTGAGACATGAAGCTTCTGGATTAGACTCTAAGGTCCTTTCTATCTCTGGAAAACTGTGGTTCTGCAATGTTACCCCCATTCTCCAGGAGAAGAGGAAGCTGAGCTTTTGGGACAATTGGTGGGGTAAGCTGACAAGGCTTCTGTCTTATAGGAGATTGCCTGCTGTCCATCAAGCCTCAGGAGAAGTCAGAGGGACTTCAGCTTAATTTTCAGCAGGTGAGACATAACGTCTGCAGACACAGGGATTTGCAGGTTTGTAAGGGAACATCCAGAAATATTAAGAGAGGCCTTTTAGGCCAGGTGCGGTGGCTCATGCCTATAATCCCAGTACTTTGGGAAGCTGAGGCAGGAGTATCACTTGAGCCCAGGAATTCAAGACCAGCTTTGACAACATAACAAGAACTTGTCTCTGCAAAAAAAAATTTTAAATTAGCCAGGCATGGTGGCTTGTGCCTGTAGTCCCAGCTATTTGGGAAGCTGAGGCAGAAGGATTGCCTGAGCCCAGGAGGTCCAGGCTGCAGTGAGCCGTGAGGGTGCCACTGCCCAGCCTGCATGATAGAGTGAAACCGCGATTCAAACAAAACAAGAGAGTTCTACTGCTGCTTCTTAAGAGGATTCTCTGATTTCACTCAGTAGGAGGAGAGGGGTATATCTTTGGCCTAGAAAATATATTCATTTTTAGGGATTAGGTCTAGTGGTTAGGGAAAAAAAAGGAAATATATAAAATAGAGAAGGGTTGAGACAAGGGAAAGATGGAATGACTTGTAAGAGAATGAGAGAAGAAAAGCAGCAGATTACTTTTTTATTTCTGGAGGTGGGAGTGGAGTGGGAAGAGAGAAAACTCTACTACTCATCTTTTTTTTCTACTCCCAGAATGTGGACGATGCAATGACTGTGCTCCCTAAACTGGCCACAGGTCTGGATGTAAATGTGCGATTCACAGGCGTCTCTGATTTTGAGTACACACCTGAGTGCAGTGTCTTCGACCTACTAGGCATACCTATGTACCATGGCTGGCTTGTTGATCCGCAGGTAAGGGTGACAAGGCTCCAGTGTGACTCTTATCCCACTCAAGCTGACATGAGAGAGGCAACACTTTGTGGGGTAGAGATTAGGAAGGTAGGGGCTAGATAGACTTGGGAGGGAAGTAGGGTTTAGAGACCAGACCCAGTGCAGAAATCCTTAAATTTTAACCTTTTTGGGGGGGGGGCAGGTAACATTCAAATACAGGTAAACCACATACAAGTAGGATCAGTTCTTTAGACATCAAAAGTTCAGGAACGGCAGGGCTCAGTGGCTCAGCCTGTAATCCCAGCACTTTGGGAGGCTGAGGTGAGTGAATTGCCTGAGCCCGCGCGTTCGAGACCCATCTGGGCAACTTGACAAGACCTCATCTCTACAATAAATCAAAAATTAGCTGGGTGTGGTAGCGCGTGCCTGTAGTCCCAGTTACTTGGAAGGCTGAGGCGGAAGGATCGCCGGAGCCCAGTAGGCGGAGGCTGCGGTGGCCGGGAACGGCCACTGCACTCCAGTCTGGGTGACAGAGTGAGATTCCAACTCAAAAAAAAAAAATTCAGGAACATCCAGCCTGGGCAACATAGTGAGACCCTATCTCTACAAAACAATTAAAAAAAAATCCAGCAGGATACAGTGGCTCATGCTTGTAATCCCAGCACTTTGGGAGGTGAAGGCAAGAGGATTGCCAGAGCTGAGACCAGCCTGAGCAACATGGCAAGTCCTCATCTCTACGGTAAATTAAAAAAATTAGCCAGGTGTGGTGGCACATACCTGTGGTTCCAGCTACTTAGAAGGCTGAGGTGTAGCCGGGCTCGGGGGCTCAGCCGGTAATCCCGCGCCTTGGGAGGCTGAGGTGAGTGGATTGCCTGAGCCTGCGGGTTCGAGACCCGCTTGGGCAACTTGGCGAGATCTCATCTCTACAATAAATCAAAATGAGCCGGGCATGGTAGCACGCGCCTGTAGTTCCAGCTACTTGGAAGGCCGAGGCGGAAGGATCGCTGGAGCCCAGCAGGTCGAGGCTGCGGTAACCAGGAACGGCCACTGCACTCCAGTCTGGGCGACAGAGTGAGACTCCAACTCAGAAAAAAAAGAAGAAGTCTGAGGTGGAAAGATCACCTGAGTCCATTAGGTTGAGACCACGGTAGCTGTGGGCATGCCACTGCACTCCAGCCTGGGCAACAGAGTAAAATTCCAACTCAAAGAAGAAGAAGAAAAATTCAGGTGCACTGAATCATACCTGTAATCCCAGATACTTGGGAGACTGAGACAGGAGGATAACGAGCCTAGAAGTTTGAGGCTGCAGTGATCTATGGTTATGCCACTGTACTCCAGCCTGGTGACAGAGCAAGACCCTGTCTTTAAATAAATAAACCAGCCGGGCTCGGTGGCTCAGCCTGTAATCCTGCGCTTTGGGAGGCTGAGGTGAGTGGATTGCCTGAGCCCGCGGGTTCGAGACCCGCATGGGCAACTTGGTAAGACCTCATCTCTACAATAAAATAAAAAATCAGCCAGGCATGGTAGCCCATGCCTGTAATTCTGGCTACTCGGAAGGCTGAGGCGGAAGGATCACTGGAGCCCAGCAGGTCGAGGCTGTGGTGGCCGGAAGCGGCCACTGCACTCGAGTCTGGGCGACAGAGTAAGACTCCAACTCAGAAATAAATAAATAAATAAATAAACAAATAAATAAATAAACCAATCAAAAAAGTTGAGGAACAAGCTGGGCATGGTAGTGTGTGCCTGTAATCCAAGCTACTAGGGAGGCTGAGGCAGGAGGATTGCTTCAGCCCAGGGGTTCGAGACAAGCCTGGGCAACATAGCAAGATCTTGTCTCTTAAAAAAATAAAAATAAAAAGTTCAGGAACCTTTCATCATAGGGTTGCAGTCCTCGTGGGCTTGGTTCATTTCCTTCCTTAAAAAAAGATCTCAATATTTTTTGCTCTGCCCTACCCACTACCATGCAGAGTCCTGAGGCTGTGAATGCAGTGGGGAAACTGAGTTACAACCAACTGGTAGAGAAGATCATCACCTGCAAACACTCCAGTGACACCAACCTTGTGACAGAAGGTGACATTCCTGCCCTTTTTGTGGATATGATAGAGGGAATGGTGGTGACTCAGGGTTACTGTTTATCATCTGCCATCTCCCACCACATCCTACTAGAATAGAAGCTCCCCTGAGGGGGTCTAGGGACTTTTTCTCGTTCCTAATGTGTGTGTTTTCCCAGTGCCTGGTGCAGTGCCTGACACAAGGTAACTGCTCTGTATTTGTTGAATGAATGAACACAGCCAGGCTGCAAGGAAGGGATTTCAGAAGGTGGGACTCGCCCCAGGGCTTTTGACAGGGGCTCTCAGGATGAGCCTTCCCGTCTTGGACTTTGAATTTAAGCCAGGTTCCCCCCATCTGTGCCCCTTCGGCAGGCCTGATTGCAGAACAGTTCCTGGAGACCACCGCGGCCCAGCTGACCTACCACGGGCTGTGTGAGTTGACGGCGGCCGCCAAGGAGGGTGAACTGAGTGTCTTTTTCCGAAACAACCACTTTAGCACTATGACTAAGCACAAGGTGATGCGGGTTTGGGGGTGGCGGGTTGGAGGGCCATCATTTCCTTATGTCTTGTTCTCCTGGGTCAGAGTTTCAGTCAGGATAAGCTAGATTAAGCCATGGTGGCAAAAGCCCCCTAAACCACACTATGGTTTACCACAGCAAGGGCTCATTTCTCCTGTGCTGCATGTCCATTGTGGCCTGGCCCCAGTTCTGTCCCATACTGTGTTCACTCAGGGACCCAGGCTGACAAAGGAGCCTTTCTCTGGGATAGATGAGTGAAGAGAGAGAGAGAGACACTGTGCACTCATGAGCTTCTGCTTGGAAATGACTGTGTCATTTCTGTTCATTCTGTTGGCAAGAGCAAGTCTTAAGAGACAAGCCGGCCATCAATGGGACAGGAAGATGTAATTCTCTCTCAAGAAGGGGCAGCCAGGCTTCCAACGTTGGAAATCGCCGAAGTGCTAGGCTCAGTGGCTCATGCCTGCAATCCCAGCACTTTGGGAGGCCTAGGCCTAGGCTAGAGAATTGCCTGAGTCCAGCGGTCCAAGACCAGCCTGGGCAACTTGGTGAGACCTCGTCTCTACAATAAATTTTTTAAAAAATTGGCCGGGTGTGGTGGCGCGCGCCTGTAGTCACAGCTTGTTGGAAGGCTGAGGCGGAAGGATTGCCGGAGCCCGGCAGGTTGACGCTGTGGCATCCGTGAGTATGCCACTGCACTCCAGCCTGTGCAACAGAGTGAGACTCTGAGAAGAAAGAAAGGAAGGAAGGAAGGAAGGAAGGAAAAATTGCCAAAGCTCTCAAGGGATTGAGTAGAAGAGGAGGGAGTCTCCAGATCTCAAAGGATTTATCCTCAAAGCCGCTGGGCAAGCCCAGAGAACCATGGAAAACAGGGTGGGGAACAGGATCTTGTGTGGCACCCAGCCCTGAGGACTCCACACTTGACCAAAACCGCCGCCATACTCACGCCCAACCAGACATGCACCCGGACATCCCTTTCCTCTGCCAGGGCTACATACATTCCCAAAAGACCCACATACTCCAACACATGCCAGCTCACTCACAGGTTGATTCCAATGGTCCCCAACTGTTGTCTTGGGTCACTTTTTGGCAGTCAGCTGCCTCTGCCTCACCTGCCCCACCAATCAGCTCTGTTCTTTCCTTGGCAGAGTCACTTGTACCTACTGGTCACTGACCAGGGCTTTCTACAGGAAGAGCAGGTGGTATGGGAGAGCCTGCACAACGTGGATGGAGACAGCTGCTTCTGTGACTCCGACTTTCACCTGAGTCATTCTCTGGACAAGGGGCCTGGAGCAGAAGGTGGGAGTGGCTCCCCCGAAAAGCAGCTGCAGGTAGACCAGGTGTGTAGGGCCCTTGGGCAAGGTGTAGAGAACATATGTGCGCCAGAGAGCTTCTGGCCATAGAGAGCTGCGCGTATTTTATCCTCTAGAGACCATAACTTATGACACCCATGCCTCCGCGCTCTCTGTCAACCTCTGGGCCACGGAAGAACCAGATAATATGCTTGACAGAATTAGCTGGGCATGTCTATAGTTCCAGCTACTAGGGAGGCTGAGGTAGAAGGATTGCCTGAGCCCAGAAGGTCAAGGCTGCGGTGGCCGTGAGCGTGCCACTGCCCTCCAGTCTGGGTGGCAGAGTGAGATTCCGACTCCAACAAACAAAAACCAATAAACTTGGCTATTTTTTGCTCTGGAGGCAGAAGGAGCTAGAAAGTTTTTTTGTTTGTTTGGAGTAGGAATCTCACTATCGCCCAGGCTGGAGTGCAGTGGAACACTCACAGCCACCACAGCCTCCACCTGCAGGGCTCAGGTGATGCTTCTGCCTCAGCCTTCTAAGTAGCTGGAAGCACAGGTGCATGCCACCATGCCCAGCTAATTTTTTTATTTAATGGAGAGGCGAGGTCTCACCAAGTTGCCCAGGCTGGTTTCGAATCCCTGAACTCAAGCAGTCCTCTCGCTTCTGCCTCCCAAAGTGCTGAGATTACAGGTGTGAGCCACCGCGCCTGGCTTTTTTCTTTTAACCCTCATCCTCTATGTGATGATACAGAATTTGAAGGACAAGGAAAAGCTGCTTTGGAAACCCAGCCTGAGGTTCCCTCGCCCAGGCCTCAGTGCCCTCACCACTCTTGCTCTCTCTAGGACTACCTGATTGCCTTGTCCCTGCAGCAGCAGCAGCCACCAGGTCCGCTGGGCCTCAGTGACCTGGAGCTGGCCCAGCAGCTCCAGCAGGAGGAATACCAGCAGCAGCAAGCCGCGCAGCCCGTGCCCAGGCGGGCCCCGTCCCCGCAGGTGAGCCTGCACTGCCCTTGGGCCTGTTCCCACTTGCCCGGGTTCCTCCTCTTCCCTTCCTGGTCCAGGTCAAGGGCTTGTCCTGTGCTTGTCTCCTCAAGCCTTCTCTCCGGGCCCTTCTGCCATCCCTCTCCCCTGGCGCCCCTTCCTGTCTTCCTCCCCGCCTTGCCCTCTCTGATCCTGACCCCCCTTGCTCCTCGGTCTCTGTTCTTGTGCTCTTCCAAGCTTGCTGGATGACCTCTTGCTAATCCCATCCAGGGGAGAGGAGGCTCATCAGGACGCCCAGCCGGGGAACGTCGACAGCGGACGAAGCACGAGTCGGACTGTGTTCTGCTCTAGCTGGGCCTGGTGCCCTGCTGGCCAGACCTGCCCTTCTCTGAGTTTGCTTGCCCCCGCCCCAACTCAGTCACGGAGATGCACAGGGTAACTTATCAATAGGCTGTGGGGTCAGAGCAAGCAGCAAACGCCCAGGTCAGACGGGGAAAGTCCTCGCCCTCATGTGCTGCTGCCTTCTCTCCCATCCTAGGCATCGTTGGGATTGGTGGGGGGGGGAAGTTTCCTGGTTCCCAGCTCCGGTTCCCAGAATAGTTACAGAAACATTCAGCCTCAGGCTCCAGGGTGAGGTCCCTTTCTGGAATGCATCTCTGCATCTAGTCCCTGGAGGCCTGTGTGCCCCTAGGACCATTGGTTTCAGAGTTTGATTTGGGTTTCTGTCTCCATTATTTGTAATGCCTTCCTGGGGTTTGGAAATAAAACTTCTTCCCTGAGCTCTGTTGTTTGCCATGCTCTGCTGCCACGGGGTTAAGTATTCGACCTGACTCAAGAATGCAAAACGGGGGAGGTGGGTGAAGAGAAGGAGGTTGCCTGTCATTTCTCAAAGCGCCGGCAGAGGGAGCCAAAGCCTGCCTTCTGGTTTTTGATCGCTCTAAGGGGAGGTGGGTTCCAAACCCAGCTTGGACACTTGAACTTGGGGGTTGCCTTCTCTGCCAGCCCAAGGATTCCCAGGCTGAGGGGGCAGCTTGAGCCTCTGCTTCTTCCCAGTTCAGACAGTCGGTCCTTTGCTACCTCTGATCACCTCTCACCTTGTTCTGGTGTCTGTTTCTCAATTATTATGCCTGAAATTTTCTGGGGAGTGAGTTGGGGGGAGCCCAGGGGGGTGTTGATGACTGCAACACCAGGCAAAAACAGGATTCCTGGTGACCAGCCAAGTGCACATCAAAGGGGCCCCAGTCCCAAGGCCTCTTCCCAGTCCACGTCCTGCTCCACCCCAACTTCAATCAGGGAACACAAACAACAGTGAAGGTTGCCAGAAGAATTCAAGTACCAGCGAGGTGTCCTGGCCAGGGCACAGGAAGGATGAGAGGGGCAGAAACTGTCAGAGATCTCGTCACCCACACCCAGGACGGAGCTAGAGGACCCAGGTACAGTCATCAATCTGAGATGAGGAAGACTGAGGGATTAAAAGAAACAGTTCCAGCCTCAACAAGAAGCTGGTGCGTGTGATGCTCAGTGAGGGGTTTTCCTGGCTGGAGGCCCTGCTGGGCTCCTGCAGGCTCAGCCAAGCATGGGAATCTCAGATCCTTGAGTGGCCCGTGGGGGTCAGGGCAGGGAAGCCTCACATGTCTTCAGCTCTGCACAGGGACAGTAGGGCTGGCCGGCAGTCCCCTTTCACTGCATCCTACAGACAAGGGATTTCAGTGTTAGAAAGCCCCACCAGGATGGCCTCGGTGGTTCAGCCTGTAATATCATGCCTTTGGGAGGCTGAGGTGAGTGGATTGCCTGAACCCGCGGGTTCGAGACCCGCCTGGGCAACTTGGCGAGACCTCATCTCTACAACAAATCAAAAGTCAGCCGGGCGTGGTAGCGCATGCCTGTAATTCCGGCTACTCAGAAGGCTGAGGCGGAAGGATTGCCAGAGCCCAGCAGGTCAAGGCTGCGGTGGCCAGGAGTGGCCACTGCACTCCAGTCTGGGCGACAGAGTGAGACTCCAACTCAAAAAAAAAAAAAAAAGGCCCCACCAGGCTATGGCCCAGGTACTCTGTCCCCTCCCTCATGCTGGTCCGTGGCAGCCGTCCAGGAGGGAAGGATCCTCCCTTAGGGTCCTGCACAAAATGAACCACAGAGCAAGAATATGCTCGGCTGTGAGCAGGGAGTGTGGGTGGAGATGAGGAGCCAGGTACTAGGGCTCCAGGCTAGGACACGGCCAAGTTTCACCTGAAGAGACGAGTAGAGGGACTTCCCAAATTTCTTCTTAAACTCAGCTCTGATACTCAGCAGGTCAGTCTCACATCGGGAGACAAGGATGCGCATCAGGACTTGGTAATTGGGCTCAGCTTCCTGGTAGAGGAAGAAACAGATGGGAGGGTTAGAGTATCAAAGCAAGCCAGCTCGGTGGCTCAGCCTGTAATCCCAGTGCTTTGGGTGCCTGAGGTGAGTGGATTGCCTGAGACCGCGGGTTCGAGACCCGCCTGGGCAACTTGGTGAG
>NW_007067789.1:0-1022 GCF_000164805.1 Carlito syrichta | reverse complement strand
TCGCCCAGACTGGAGTGCAGTGGCCGCTCCTGGCCACCGCAGCCTCGACCTGCTGAGCTCAGGCGATCCTTCTGCCTCAGCCTTCCAAGTAGCTGGAACTACAGACGCGTGCACCACGCCCGGCTACTTTTTTTGATTTATTGTAGAGACAACGTCTTGCCAAGTTGCCCAGGTTGGTCTCGAACCCTGGGCTCAAGCAATCCTCTCACCTCAGCCTCCCAAAGTGCTGGGATTACAGGAGTGAGTCACCACACCTGGCTTTTTTTTCTTTTCTTTTCCTTTCTTTTTAAACAGAGATAGAGGCTCACTATGTTACCCGGGTTGGTCTTGAACTCCTGACCTCAAGCAATCCTCCTGCCCCCACCTCCCAAAGTGCTGGGATTACAGGCATGAGCCACCACACCTGGCCAAGTATACATTATCCTGGGGCAAGAGTTCTCTTTGTCCGTCCTTGTGGAAGATGATGTCGCTGGAAAGATCAGTTTCTTTGGGGGCAGCTTGACTCTCATTCCTTTCATATGTCTTTCCCGACCCTGCCACTAGTTTAGAGCCTTGTGCTTCCAGAACTTGGTGGTGGGCAGCTCCAAAGACCTGTGTGCCAGGAAGGCTAGAAAAGACTCGCTGCCTGTGAAGAGTGCCTGTACAAAAACGAAGACCTCTGACTTCCAAGTCAGTGAATATCCAAGGAGGATACACCTGCCCCCCCCGCCCCCCCGAGCTGGCAAGGCTCCTAGGGGAGCAAAGGTATGTGGCCCCTGCTTCTGATATTGGCCACCAGGGCCATCTCACAACTCCATCCCTCCCTATCAGCTTCTCGTGTTGGACCAGCAAGGTTCAACATCACTATTGTCCCCTATATAGGTACCACACCTCCTGCTTTCTGGCCAAAGCGTAATGGAAGTTTCAGTTTAGAAATAACAGAGGTATGAGCCGGGCTTGGTGGCTCAGCCTGTAATCCCGCACCTTTGGGAGGCTGAGGTGAGTGGATTGCCTGAGTCCGTGGGTTTGAGACCCACCTGGGC
>NW_007067788.1:0-480 GCF_000164805.1 Carlito syrichta | reverse complement strand
CAGTGGCACACACCTATAGTCCCAGGAAGCTGAGGCGGGAGGATCACCTGAGGCCAGGAGTTCAAGGCTGCAGAGAGCTATGATCACACCTGTGAATGGACACTGCATTCCTGCCTAGATAGCATAGCAAAATTCCCTCTCTTTCTGGGGGGGAAGCTTGAGGTCTCACTCTGTGACCCATGCTGGAGTGCAGTGGTATGATCTCAGCTCACTGCAGCTTTGATCTCCTGGGCTTAGGTGATCCTTCTGCCTCAGCCTCCCAAGTGGCTTGGACTACAGGTGCACCTAGCTAATTTTTTGTAGAGACAAGTCTCACTATGATACTCAGGATGGTCTTGAACTCCTGGGCTCAAGTGATACTCCTGCCTCACCTTCTCAAAGTGTTGGAATTACAGGCATGAGCCAATACACCTGGCCCTCTTTGTGTCTGTGTGTGTGTGTGTGTGTGTGTGTGTGTGTGTGTGTGTGTGTGTGTCAGGT